>NW_027455739.1:312614-365114 GCF_040206685.1 Ascaphus truei
CGAGTCAGTCAGACACTCACCCAGTCAGTAAGTCACTCACCCAGTCAGTCAGTCAGTCAGTCACTCACCGAGTCAGTCAGTCACTCACCCAGTCAGTAAGTCACTCACCCAGTCAGTCAGTCACTCACCCAGTCAGTCACTCACCCAGTCAGTCAGTCACTCACCCAGTCACCCATTCAGTCACCCACTCACCCATTCAATCACTCACTCACCCATTCAGTCACCCACTCACCCATTCAGTCACTCACCCATTCAGTCACTCACCCAGTCAGTCATTCTCTCACCCAGTCAGCCAGTCTGTCACTCACCCAGTCAGTCTGTCACTCACCCAGTCAGTCTGTCGTTAACCCAGTCAGTCAGTCACCCACTCACCCACTCACCCAGTAAGTCAGTCAGTCACCCAGTCAGTCAGTCACTCACCCAGTCAGTCAGTCACTCACTCACCCAGTCAGTCTGTCACTCACACAGTCAGTCTGTCACTCACCCAGTCAGTCTGTCACTCACCCAGTCAGTCAGTCACCCACTCACCCATTCAGTCAGGCACCCAGTCAGTCAGTCAGTCACCCAGTCAGTCACTCACCCAGTCAGACACTCACACTGTCACTCAGTCAGTCACCCAATCAGTCAGTCTGTCACTCACCCAGTCAGTCTGTCATTAACCCAGTCAGTCAGTCACCCACTCACCCATTCAGTCACTCACCCAGTCAGTCAGTCAGTCACCCAGTCAGTCACTCACCCAGTCAGTCAGTCACTCACCCAGTCAGTCAGTCACTCACGCAGTCAGTAAGTCACTCACCCAGTCAGTCACTCACCCAGTCAGTCAGTCACTCACCCAGTCAGTCAGTCACTCACCCAGTCACCCATTCAGTCACCCACTCACCCATTCAGTCACCCACTCACCCATTCAGTCACCCACTCACCCATTCAGTCACTCACCCAGTCAGTCATTCACCCAGTCAGTCATTCACCCAGTCAGTCAGTCTGTCACTCACCCAGTCAGTCTGTCACTCACCCAGTCAGTCAGTCACCCACTCCCCCATTCAGTCAGTCACCCAGTCAGTCAGTCACTCACCCGGTCAGTCAGTCAGTCACTCACCCAGTCAGTCAGTCAGTCACCCACTCACCCATTCAGCCACTCACCCATTCAGTCCCTCACCCAGTCAGTCACTCACCCAGTCAGTCACTCACCCAGTCAGTCACTCACCCAGTCAGTCACTCACCCAGTCAGTCTGTCACTCACTCAGTCAGTCTGTCCCTCACCCAGTCAGTCAGTCACTCACCCAGTCAGTGAGTCACTCACCCAGTCAGTGAGTCACTCACCCAGTCAGTCAGTCAGTCAGTCAGTCAGTAACCCAGTCAGTCAGTCAGTAACCCAGTCAGTCACTCACCCTGTCAGTCAGTCACTCAACCAGTCAGTCACTCACCCAGTCAGTCAGTCACTCACCCTGTCAGTCAGTCACTCACCCAGTCAGTCAGTCACTCACCCTGTCAGTCACCCCCAGCCAGTCAGTCAGTCACCCCAGCCAGTCATTCAATCACCCCTAGCCAGTCAGTCAGTCACCCCCAGCCAGTCAGTCAGTCACCCTTAGCCAGTCAGTCAGTCACCCCTAGCTAGTCAGTCAGTCACCCCCCCAGCTAGTCAGTCACCCCCCCAGCCAGTCAGTCACCCCCCCAGCCCGTCAGTCAGTCACCCCCCCCCAGCCAGTCAGTCAGTCACCTCCCCAGCCAGTCAGTCAGTCACCCCCCCAGCCACCCAGCCAGCCAGTCAGTCACCCAGCCAGTCACCCAGCCAGTCACCAAGTCACCCTGCCAGCCAGTCACCCAGCCAGCCAGTCATCAACCCAGCCAGCCAGTCACCCAGCCAGCCAGACACCCAGCCAGCCAGTCACCCACCCTCTCTCTCTCTGTGTCTCCCCTACCCTCTGTGTGTCACACCCTCTGTGTCTTCCCCCCCCACACTCTCGCTCCCCTCCACACTCTCTCTCTCCCCCCCACACTCTCTCTCTCCCCCCCACACTCTCTCTCTCCCCCCCACACTCTCTCTTCCACACACTCCCTCTTTCCCACTCTTTCTCTCCCCCACACTCTCTCTCTCTTACCCACACTCTCTTTCTCTCCCTCTCCCCCACACTCTCTCTCTCTCCCTCTCCCCCACACTCTCTCTCTCCCCCACACTCTCACACTCTGGATCTCTTATTTACCCTATATATCTTAACTGCCCTATACTACACCGAAATAACCTATACTGCTTTCTTCCAGATCTGACTCAAGCTTCACACGGAAGACATCGGAACCCCCCCTAACACAGAAGACAGGTAAGGAACCCCTCCCCTCCAATGTATAACATTGGGTGAATGAGGGTACCTGGACATTGAGGGACTGCGGCCAGGTAAGATGCCAGGCAGGATTGCTGCTTTAGATATTGTGAAGCGGGGATGTCCAGACACTGGTTAAGGGGTTCAGGAAACTAGTCATTCACACCTGGCTTTTATTTCTAGATCCGACATTTACACACACACGCGTAACCAGAACGAATTGTAGTATAATATAATACAATAAATACATTTATGTCAAAAACGAATGTTGTTCTGACTAGGAATTTATTAAATGTATTTTATTTATATATTTTATTTTAAAGCGAGGCTGGGGGTGGGGTTGGGGTGGGACTAGGGGTGGGGTTGGGGGGGGGGCTAGGTGGCGAGTAGATTTTTTGGTTGGGCGAGTAGATTTTAGGGGTGTGGGTGGGGGGGGTGTGTGTGCGTGCGTGTGTGTGTCACAATTTATTATGGTTATGGTGGGTAAAAAAAGTTACAAAAACCCTCCACAGTAAAGCAAATGTAAATATTACTGTATGTTCATTTGCATGTCTTAGACAGGTCTGCAACTCTGTCTTTCCCCATTATCGCACAGCATACAGCGCTTTCACTGGAGCAAGGGATTCTGGGAAATGACATGCAAATGAGCACTCAGTGCCACCTTTTGTCTCAAGCTCGTATTACACAAGCAAATTCTCAAGCCTCGGTCTAAAAGCTGTGTTTAAAACAGCATGCATTTGCTTGAGGATTTGCTTGTGTAATACGAGCTTGAGACAAAAGGTGGCACTGAGTGCTCATTTGCATGTCATTTCCCAGAATCCCTTGCTGTAGTGGAAGTGCTGTATGCTGAGCGATAATGGGGAAAGACAGGGTTGCAGACCTGTCTAAGACATGCAAATGAACATACAGTAATATTTACAGTTGCTAAATGCTTTACTGTGGAGGGTTTTTGTCACTTTTTTTACCCACCATAACCTTAACAAATTGTGGTGAATACCTAGTCTAGTCTCAAACCAGCTGTGAGTGGGTTTAATGGCTTTGCATCTCATCCCAGCCTCTGTCTAAAAGCTGTGTTTAAAACAGCATGCATTGGCGTCAGGATTTGCTTGTGCAGTATATATATATATTCTGAAGCCAGGGTCACGTTGGTATGAATGGCTCCCGATAGCATTAACACAGTTCCCTTTTAAATCACTCCAAGTCCTGTAATATTTCCTCCACTTTATTGGGAAAAGGTAGCAGGGTACAGATACTTGTGGATGGTGTGTAGTGGTGATTGTTAGTTAGGAACCGATAAAAAGAGATGGCCTCACCAAGGGGGATAAAAAGAGAAGGGTTCTTTTACTCACTGTCTCCAGGGTGGAAAAGGAAGTGAGGTGCAGTGTGGGTAAAGGAAAAGTCTAGGGGCAGACCATGTCTGAACAAACAGGAGGGGGGGCAGACTAGCCCATTCTGGTGAGGATCTCAGAAACTGCTGTAGCAGCTCACTGATTCCATGCTCGCAGGCAAGGAATGCAACATTGTTGCAAGCCACACAGGCACAGTATGTGTCTGCAGACTCCATGCAGCTGGGAATAAAATCTGACAGGCAGAAACTGCAAAGGAGAGAGGGAGGTGAGTCAGAAATGTGGCTCTTGTTCCATAACACTCCCCTTCTGGTATCTGTAGATACCACTATATGGCAGGCTATGTGGAACATATGTGCAATACATACAACATAACAATATACTGCAAAGGTCCATATTTCCATAGCAATGTGATACCGGCCGGTACCACTGGCATCAAAGTCCTTTGGCCAGGCCTTCCAGTAAGGGAAGCCAGGTGGGTGCGCAGCTCTTGGTTAGCTTGACGCACCACAATGTCTCTTAAAAGTCCACGGCACTGGTAACCAGTTTTTCCCCATCACAGTCCGATTTGGGCATTAGAAGGATAGTCTCTGTAATGGGTCTTAGGAAGGTTTTAACGATCCTATTCTGGGCCACTCGTACTTCCACTTTGCGAACCTTTTCGTCTTCGCTTGGGATAGTTCTGATTATAAGTCCCATGGGCCATTCATTTCTTGCCACCTGTTTATCTTTCAACAAGACCACATCCCCCACTTGGATATCTGGTTTCACTGTTTGCCATTTGTGGCGTTCTTGGAGCGTCACCAGATACTCGCGTCTCCAGCGATCCCAAAATGTGTTAGCCAAGTACTGCACCTGTCTCCACTGTCGTTTGTGCATATCCTTAGAGTGGAAGCCTTCGACTGGGGTGGGGACGTTCCCTACTTTCTGGGTCAGCAGCATTGCTGGTGTCAAAACGCTTGGCGATTCTGGATCTGTTGACACTGGGATTAAGGGCCTAGCATAGACTATTGCTGATATTTCGGCCATGAATGTGGTTAGCACTTCGTGAGTAAGTCGAGTCAGGTCGGTTTTTAGCAGTATAGAATCCAAGATACGCCTAACCACTCCGATCATACGTTCCCATGCTCCGCCCATGTGAGAGGAGTGAGGAGGGTTGAATGTCCACGTGCACTCTTGGTCGCGCAGGTATCTTTGGATAGTATTGTCTCTATTGTCCTTAGTGTTTATTTGTAATTCCTTGCATGCCCCAACGAAATTGGTACCACAATCGGAGCGTATTTGTTTAACTGGTCCTCTGACTGCAAAGAACCTTCTGAGGGCATTTATGAAGCTTGAAGCATCCATAGATTCTATAACCTCGATGTGTATCGCTCGCATACTCATGCAGGTGAAGAGTACCGCCCATCGTTTGCTGTTTGCTAGTCCGCCCCTAGTTCTACGCGAGATGACCATCCAGGGCCCAAATACATCAAGTCCTACATAGGTAAAGGGGGGTTCTGTATTAAGTCTGTCGACAGGTAGATCCGCCATCCTTTGGTCTTGGCTTTTGCCTCTCAGCATTCGGCACCTAACACATTTGTGGAGATTACTGGCCACGCACCTTTTCATGCCAACGACCCAAATGCCCGCCGCCCTAATAGCACCTTCGGTGAAGTGTCGTCCCTGATGCATGACTTGTTCGTGGTAGTGGCGCACCAACAAAGTAGCGATGTGATTCCGGCCAGGGATGATGAGGGGGTTGCTTTCCTCCCTGCTCAGTTGGGACTTATTGAGATGGCCTCCTACTCTCATGAGGCCGTCGTTGTCGATGAAGGGATTCAACTTCCAGAGTGGACTGTTTTTGTGAACACTCTTCTTTCCGCGAATGCAATTGATCTCTTCCGCATACGTTTCTCTTTGAACATGCCTGAGAACAGTTTCCTTAGCCTTTGTAATTTCCTCTACGGTGCGCAGCTCTTTACAGATGTGCCAGCCGTGGCAGCCGGTAGTTTTACCATCTGGTGTCTGGCGGAAGGAGGAGGCTATATGCCCGAGATGGGCTACTGCTCGCAGAAGGGCCGTCCATCTTGAGAAGCTTTGGAATCGATGTGATCCGAATGCGTTTTTGTGCGATACATTGGTGAGAACCACGGATACTTGTGGGGGCCTTATCTCCGTATCCTTCTCGGGATCCACGAGTTCAAAGTCGCCAACTTGGGTTGGTGGCGTTTCCGTGGGCTGCGTGAGAAACGTTGGTAATGTGAGCCATGACGTATTCTGCAGTTGAGATGCGGGCACTGATCTGGTGGCGTGATCTGCGGGATTTTGTTCTGTGGGCACGTGGTGCCATTGTTCTGGTTGGGTTGACTTCCTGATTCTTTCTACACGGTTAGCTACGTATACGTAGAATCTCCTTTTCTTGTTGTATATGTATCCCAGTACCACCTTGCTATCTGTGTAGAGTTTGACGGCATCTGGTTTGCTGTCCATCTCGTTCTCGATAAGCTCCGCCAGTTCCACTGCTAACACTGCACCACACAGCTCGAGCCTGGGTATAGTATGGTCGGGTTGTGGCGCCAGCTTAGCTTTGCCGAGGATGAACCTGATGTGGCAACCTCCATCCACGTCTGTGGTTTTTAGGTAGGCCACCGCTGCAATAGCTTTGGTGGAGGCATCTGAGAACACGCAAAGCTCTTTGCTGTGTGCGGCGGTGAGAGATATAGGTGAATAGGGGCGTGGGATTTGAAGTTGCTCGAGGGCCTTCAAGGAGTGTTTCCACGTTTCCCACTCTTTCCGTTTTTCTGGAGGTAGTGGGGTGTCCCATTCCTGTTTTTCGAAGGACATTTCTCTGAGGAGAGACTTCCCTTGTATAGTGACAGGAGCCACGAATCCTAGCGGGTCATAGAGACTGTTAACGGTGGACAGGACTCCGCGACGTGTGAAGGGTTTTTCTTCGATGGCTACCTGGAACGTAAAGGTGTCTGTTTTAAGATTCCAGCTTATCCCCAGGCTCCGCTGTATGGGAGGCGTGCCGGTCCCCAGATCCAAATTCTTGAGATCTGGTGCTTGATCATCTGCGTGGAACGCCTTCATCACTGTGGCACTGTTGGAAGCTATTTTGTGCAACCTTAGGTTGGCCTTCGCTAACATCTTTTGCGTCCTCTTGAGTAGATCTACGGCTTCTTCTTCGGTGGGAACTGATTTTAATCCGTCGTCCACATAGAAGTCTCTTTCGACGAAGCTCCTGGTGTCTTTCCCGAACTCTGCTTCTCCGTCTTGGGCCGTTCTTCTGAGGCCGTAGGCTGCCACTGCAGGTGATGGGCTGTTCCCGAAGACATGTACTTTCATGCGGTACTCCGTGATTTCTTTTTCTATGTCGTCATCTTGGTACCACAGGAATCTTAGGTAGTTACGGTTGTCTTCTCGCACAAGGAAGCAGTGGAACATCTGTTGAATGTCTGCGGTTACAGCGATAGGTTCCTTGCGGAAGCGGATCAGCACTCCCAGAAAACTGTTTGTCAGATCCGGCCCGGTGAGGAGAACATCGTTTAGGGAGACTCCCTGATGCTGAGCGCTGGAGTCGAATACCACTCGGATTTGGCCAGGTTTCTGGGGGTTGTAGACGCCAAACGACGGGAGGTACCAGCATTCTTCGCCTTCTTTCAGTGGGGGCGCCGACTCTGCATGGCCACTGTGGAAGATTTTTTGCATGAAGGCCACAAAGTGTTCCTTGGTCTCCGGTTTCCTTTGTAGGTTACGGCGGAGCGAAGCGAGCCTAGACATAGCATGGTCTCTGTTGTTTGGGAGGTGTCTTCTTGGCGAGCGGAAAGGTAGTGGGGCCACCCAACTGCCCAATTCGTCCTTGAAGAGCTCCTTATCCATTAACCTCAAGAATTCTTTGTCTTCCATTGATGGCGCCTGTTTGTCGTCGTCCTTTGTTGTCTGGAACACTGTACTCCCTAGGTCGTTGGGGTATTTTCTTGCCACAGGCGCGTCTCCATAGTTCCTTTTGGTCTCGAGCTTCTCGTGGACCTGAAAGTGGTTCGGACAAGGTTTGAAGTGGGATATACGACCGTTCTCCAACAAGTTCGTCCGTAGGGCGCCTACGTTGTCGGGTCCTCGTATCCTGTCTATGCATACTTCTCCAACTACCACCCATCCTAGATCGAGCCTTTGGGCGCTTGGGCCGTTGTGGTCCCCATTTCGCTGTTCTCGGATCTTGTGTGCTCTCATGATGTCTCTGCCAAGTAGCAGCAGGATCTGGGCATCTTCGTCTAGTGGTGGGATATGATCGGCAATGGTTTTTAGATGGGGATGGTGTCGCGCCACGTCTGGCGTGGGGATCTCAGTCCTATCTTCTGCCATGTGGTTGCACTCGATGAGTGTGGGAAGGGGCATGCTCACTTTGCCGTCTATTGAGCATATGGTGTAGCCATTCACTCTTCTCCCTGTAGTCTCCATTCGCCCTGCGCACGTTCTGAGAGTGTAAGGAGAAGTACTGTCTTGTATGTTGAACATATCGAAGAATTCTGACCTGACCAGCGATCGGTTGCTCTGGTCGTCGATGATTGCATACATCCGTTTGGCTCTTTGGGGTTGTCCCTCTGGGTGCACTGCTACCAGACATATTTTAGAGCAAGATCTGCCGTCGTTTCCTTCTCCGCATACTTCTGTGCATTTGGATGCTACTGACGTCGGGGGGGGGTGTCTCCCACTTCTTCCTCCCCGCCCTGCTTTGTCGGAGGGTTAGGGGCTTTGCTTGCTTTGGGCTTCATAGCTTCCGGGTGTAGAGCGGCTATGTGCCTGTCGCTATCGCACTCTGTGCATTTCATAGCTTCTTTGCAGTCCTTGAATAAATGAGTTGTGGAAGCACAACATTTGAAACAGGCTCCCCATTCCCTGAGTAGGTTCTTTCGCTCCTCTATGGGTTTCATCCTGAATCCGAAGCACTTGTTAAGTGGATGCGGCTTTTTGTGGATAGGGCATTCTTTGTTAAGGTCCCTTGGTTTTTTGTCCCTGTCGGCCGTCTGGCTGGGACTCGCGTGGGTCATAGGGGGCACGTCCGTCCTGTGGACCGAGATGGGTTTTCTGGAGTCCTTGTACCTTGCTGTTGACCTTTTGTTCCTCGGGTGGCTGGTGCTGGATGTGGTTTGCGCCCCTAAGATGAAGCTGGGGTCGTTTCTTGTCCTTGCCGCTTCGCGGATGAAGCTCACGAAGAATGAGAATGGGGGGAAGACAACCTGCTTCTCCCTTTTGTATTTGGAACCTTGTGAAAGCCACCTTTCTTGGAGGTTGAAGGGTAGCTTCTCCAGGATGGGTCTCACTCCACGAGCTGAATCTAGGGCGTTGAGACCTATTAAGGAATGGTCTTTCCTTGCGAACTCCAGTTCTTGCAGCAGGTCTCAACGATCTCGTAACTTCGAGTAGTCTTTATTCGTGATCTTGGGGAAGCTCTCGATTCTTTTGAAGAGTGAATCCTCGACTGCAACAGGGCTGCCATAGGTCTCTTCTAGCCTTTCCCACACTAGGTCCAGACCTACTTGGGGTTGATGTGCGTTTGCCGTCCGAAGTCTCTGCGCTTGCTCCCTGGATACGTTCCCCAGGAACTTAACTAACAGGTTGAGCTCTTCCCTTGCTGAGAAGTCCAAGCTGTCGATCGCGTCTTTGAACGTGAACTTCCACGTCCGGTAGTTCTCAGGGCGGTCGTCGAAGCTGATGAGTCCTGCGTGCACCAAGTCGCGCCGGATCATGTACTTGGCTATGTCTGTCAGACCTGAGACATCGGCGCGTTTGCCCCGTTCTGAGGTAGTTGCTGGGACGGTCTGTGCGGTCGCCTCTTCCTTGGCGTGGACGCGTGATGGCTGCTGGCTAGTGTGAGGGGCTGTTTTCTCCCGCGTGGGTGTACCTGGATTGCTAGCCTGTTGTGGTGCATCCGTGTGCGCGCTGGCATGTGGATCACTATTGTGGCTGTGGCTATCCCAGGCAGCATGTGCCATTGATGGAGCAACGTCTTCTCCTCGTGGTCTTAGCGAGTCTTCGGTGTCTGTGGTGTCACTCCCTCCGTGTTGAGATGGTGCGCTGGTGTTTACGCTGAAGAGGCTCCTTACGTAGTCTTCAGTGCGTTGGGCTGGATCCTCTGAGGCTATCCGTCTGTACGGTAGCTCCCCGCCGTCCTATCTCGCGGCTGCTTCTAGGACTTCGGCTTGGGCTATGGCGGCAGCGGCGTCCTCTTCTTTGCTTAGAGCCTCTAGATCCGCGTCTAATTCGGCCTTTCTACACGCATTGGCAGCGGCGGTGGTCTGCTCCTCCTCTTCTATGTGCGCCTTTTCTGCCCTTACAGCCGCCTCTCTCCGACCATATTCGGCCCTGGCACGTGCGGCCTCTGCTGTGGCTCGCGCTTTGGTAGCGCTCGCGCTTGCGCTGGACGCGTTAGACTGCGCTGATCTTGCTGACCTTGATGAGTGCCTGGATGTGCTTGAGCGCTGCGATGCGGTTTCCAGCAAAAGGTCTTTCCTCTTACTCTCGGCTTCCGTGATAGAGGTTCGCACGCGGCTGTCACGTGTCAAGTCAATATTGAGCTGTAAGTCCCTTTCCTGCAGGCTTTCGCTGGTATTAGCCCTGGCCAAGTAAGTGACGTATGCCTCTGACAGCTCTTGGTAGCGTGCGTGATCTATCTTTAATTGAGTTATTGCCTGCTCGAGCTGTTGTACAGAATTGCCAGCGCAGGCGACATTGCGTATCCCAAGTGTGGTTGTTTCCCAGGCCAACTCTAATTTAGCGCGGTGCGCTTGAATGTCAGTCTCATATTTTTCGCGGCCCTTTTGTGTCAGTGTGACTGTCCGTTTGGGCCTTGCGCCTGCCTGCGCCTGTTGCAGCTGCGCGGCGGTCTCTGTGTCCGAGAGATCGCTTTCCTGCGTAATGTCTGGTGAGGCTCTGAGTTCTGCCATGCTGTAGGTGTGTGTAGGCCTTTTGCCAGTGCGTGTGGCGTGCGGTCTTTTACCTTGTCAGCGATGGGCGTCTGTCTCAGATGATGCCGAGCGGTGTCCTGCAGCGTGCAGCGTTGGGGTAGCTGTACTTACAGGTGTCCGTTGGCTCCTCACTGTGGGGCTGAGCAGCGGGTGGACTCAGACAGAGAAAAAGGCAATTAGGAATTGTAAGAGAAGCACTGTTTGTTGCAAGGCTGCTGTGCAGTTTGAGCTACTGGTTGTCTGTGAAAGCTGCAGACTGTTTGCAGTTTTAGCTACTTGGTGCTTCCTTTGTGTAATATTAGCAAAGTAAGGCTGCTCACTGTCTTTGCATGAAGCTGTGGTAGTTTGCTGTGTAGAGGCTTGTTGCTCTGTGTAGCAACGTGCTTGTGCAATGTGGTGAGAGACTGCTGTTTATTTGCTATGTAAGCTGCTTGCTTGTATCTTTAGCATAAAGGCTGTGGGTAGCAGCTCCTCTGTGTGTATTTCCCAAGGCACACGTCCTCTTTTTACTATTCTGAAGCCAGGGTAACGTTGGTATGAATGGCTCCCGATAGCATTAACACAGTTCCCTTTTAAATCACTCCAAGTCCTGCAATATTTCCTCCACTTTATTGGGAAAAGGTAGCAGGGTACAGATACTTGTGGATGGTGTGTAGTGGTGATTGTTAGTTAGGAACCAGTAAAAAGAGATGGCCTCACCAAGGGGGATAAACAGAGAAGGGGTTCTTTTACTCACTGTCTCCAGGGTGGAAAAGGAAGTGAGGTGCAGTGTGGGTAAAGGAAAAGTCTAGGGGCAGACCATGTCTGAACAAACAGGAGGGGGGGCAGACTAGCCCATTCTGGTAAGGATCTCAGAAACTGCTGTAGCAGCTCACTGATTCCATTCTCGCAGGCAAGGAATGCAACATTGTTGCAAGCCACACAGGCACAGTATGTGTCTGCAGACTCCATGCAGCTGGGAATAAAATCTGACAGGCAGAAACTGCAAAGGAGAGAGGGGGGTGAGTCAGAAATGTGGCTCTTGTTCCATAACATATATATATATATATATATATATATATATATATATATATATATATATATATATATATATATATATATATATATATATATATATATATATTTTTTTTTTTTTTTTTTTTTTTCCTTTTTTTTTTTTTTTAAATATAGTCTAATTTGGGGCATTCCAAAGAACCGTGTGCATCAATACCCAAAAGTGCACGTGATGTCATTTTTCCATTGATGGCATCACAGGAACAAGGAAGTGACCACCTAGAAATGATTCAGAGACAATTTCTTTAGAAACTATAGACCTTAAGTGTAATAATGTTTATATATATATGAAAAATTGTGAAAGACAGCGCCCTTCCTCAACCACGCACAAACCACTGTGGCCCCAATAAAATGCAGCAAGGTGATACCCAGTACAGATGACTAATACAAAATAGCATAAATTAGCAATTACAAAAAATATAAAAATGTAGGTGGTTAGGAACTAATGATGGGTACTAATACCCTGTTGATATTATTACTATATTTGTGGTGCAATAAATATAATATGTGTATGAAAAAATGTGTGTGTATAATATTGGAAAAATCAATATTGTGATGTATTAATAAGTGTATATTGTGTTAATATGGACCAAAAGAAAATAATGTGAAAGCATAAAAATGCAAAAATGCAAAAATTAGAAAAAATGCTAAACAATGTATTGTAGTAAATAAATATGATATAAAAATAAAAATATAAAAAATGAAAAAACAATTCTTAAGTCCACATAAGTCCTTGATATAGACAAATAAAAGGTCCAGGCAGCTTCTTCATGGGATCACCAACCTCCCAACGAACCTAAAGAAAAGAGAAGAATTAAGTGCCCGATCCTTGTGTAAAATCAGATAATAAGGTTTAATAATCCATGAACAAGAAAAATGCACACTCACACTTTGTCAGAAAATAAAAGGCATGTTATGGGACCAGCCCATGCACCAGATGAACGTGAGGTTTCACCGTTGCCCTCGGTATTGGATGCGGTGGGAGTCTCTGCAAATTGATGTTGCTGCTGCTGTGTTTGCTGGAAAGGGTTTTAACCTTTAACCGGAACACCTCCGTTGACTGCGGCTGCTGTTAACTGCTTGCAGCTGCGGGACCAAGGGAATCCTTCACACACGTCCTCTCTCTTTACTCTGGCGTCTGAACTGGTCACCTTCCGTAGTTCCTATGCCACGTGACCCTACGCGTTTCTTCCGGCTCAGCGGATTTCATCAGGGGATGACCTCCAATTGAATAGGCTGGTACTTTATAGTCCCATAGTCCAAACAAATTTAGAGGTGGGTACGATTCAATTTGGAGTGTTAAAATAGGTCATCTGTGCTAGATATAGGTAATCAATGCATAAATATATACTATAATATATACTTAATAGTAAAATGAGGATAACATTGGGAGAAGTGAACAATTACAAAATTATATGCTAAAATAATGATAAATATAATAAAAAATGAATATAACATATATATAATAAAAGAATAACCTTAAATATAATTAATACCAATATAAGAATTAATTGAGATTTCATTGCATATAAGAATGTAAACATAATATGAAGACATACAAAACTGAACTTTTCAGTTTAACCAAATGAATGGCTTATCAATAGAATAATAAATATGAAAATTAGAACATTTAAATAATAAATGAACATATTATATGAATATATAAATAAATAAAACAGAAGCTTGAGTTAATCACCAAGAGCCTAAATTGAATTTAGCTCTATGTGATTTAAAAAGGAAGAATTGAAACTTAAAACATTATTGTGTGTTAGGAATTTTTTTTTAATTTTTTTTATTTTTATAATATAGATGTATGCCAAAAAATGTTAATGAATTAGAACTATGAGATGGTTTGTATATAGTAATATGTAAAAACAAATCATCATTGTAATTGGAATCCATATGCTACAAAGACAAACAAATTGCATGAATAAATAAATTACATGAATAATTAATGATTGTAGTTGGAATCAAAATGCTACAAGGACAAACAAATAGCACCACCCTACTCTACATCAAAATGAATATAGTTGGAATGTGTACATCTAAATATTTGTAACCAGATTATTAAAATCCATTGACTTGCCAACTAGAATTTATCAAATGACTGGTTTGTTACCAAAAAGTCTACAGTATGTATTGTTTTTGGGTACCAAAAAAGAAAATGACATGTGAGTGTTGTACACTGGAATCTTACATAGGGATTCCAAAGGAATGGGAGAACATACTAATTATATTGAGCTGATATTAAAGTGGATGTTATATACTGCACCGACACACTTTATTCGAGCAAATACCCAGTATGTACCTGGCAGATACCTGGAATGCGCCGCTCCTCACCTCTGACAAGCCCCGTTGTGTTTGCCTTCCCAGCCTGGGTTCATGCCTGGCTGACGGGCGGCTGATCTGTTAAATGATAATGATTAGGATTTAATAGGCTGCAATGCTTCGCGTGTCTACCAGATGGCATAAATTCATGAATTGTAATGCAGTATATATATATATATACTGTGCAGTATTGCAGCCAGCGGGAATAAAATGATTCAATCCCTGCCTGGAAAATACCTCAATGCACTCGGGCAGAAAACAGTCACAAACCTCAATACACCCGGGTATACCCGAATTCGTGGAACTAGCCGAGCTCGAATAAAGTGTGTCGCCAGTGTAACTGGAGAAGTAATTTTAAAGAGCCACCAATCCATTAAACTAAATGTGTTGCTACTGTGTTATGTGTGCCTTAAATAAAATATCATAATAATATGTGTAATCTCTGTGTTGAATAAAGATGTATTAGTGATTTAAATTGAAATTGATTAACGAGTGTGTGTGTTTTTGAGTTTATAATAAAAAATGAATAAATAATAAATAATAAAATAGTGCTAATTATCATAATAAACTTAATATATTTTTTATTGTGTTGTGTTAATATTAATCAAAAATGTATATCTGACCAAGGGACCCCCACTGAGCATGCCTTCTAGGGGACAGAGGGAACATGCTACATACGTTCAACCCAGACCTCTGGCACCCACTGGCACACTAGAAAGAGGAGATCAAACAATAGTACTAGTATCAATTAAGGCCACCCGGACTCAATGTGTCCAACATATAAATCCAGTAGGTCTCTCTTAGATTTAATCTCTTGATTCTATCACCACTGAGCAACGTTGAAGGTATTAATTCTAAACCCATCACTGTTAAGGAAGAGGGATCTTTATTGTGTTTTTCCAAAATGTGTCTTGACAAATTGTGATTAGTAATCCCATGAATAATGTTTCGTCTGTGTTCCAAGAACCTTGTGCTTAAAGTCTGTGTGGTTCTCCCTATATATTGATAGCCACACGGACAAGTGATGTTGTATATGACAAAAGTGGATAAACAGTTTATATGACCTTTGATAGTGTGAATGGATTTATTGTGATGGGAAATCACTTGGTCTTCCCTTTTTATGTGTTTACATGTAAGGCATCTACTGCGGCCACAAGTGGAATTACCTTTTAGTGTAGACCTAGATGTGGGAGAACCAATATGTTGTTTTAATCGACTAGGAGCCAACAAAGTTTTGAGACTTCTTGCTTTCCTATAGATAATAGGAATATTAGATGGTAACTTCTGCCCAATGATCGGATCTCTTAACATGATATTCCAGTGTTTATTTAGAATAGATACAATACCCTTAGCTGCGTTGTTATATGTAGTGATGAATAAAGGTGATTTGGTGGATCTACCTATCAAATCGGTGCTGGCCACTTTATCTTTCAAATAATTTGACTTAGATTTGTTTAGCAAAGTATCCCGATCCAGAGCACCTACTTGTCTAAATGTCTCCAAAATGGTGTGAATATTATAGCCTTTGGCCAAAAATCTTTCTACCAATATTTCCCCTTGGGCCAAGAAATCAGAATCGAGGGAACAATTTCTCCTGATTCTGAGAAATTGGCCCCTGGGGATATTGTCCAGCCATCTTTTATAGTGGTTGCTTTGTTTGTGTAGATAACTGTTTGTAGAGACAGTTTTAAAATGAGTTTTGGTAACAATCTCACCAGTGTCACTGATTTCCAGATCTAGATCCAAAAATGTTTTTTTTATTAAGATTAAATGTAAATTTTAGATCCATGTCATTTTCATTAAAGGAATGCAATTTATGTTCCAGATCTTCCAAGTGTCCATCCCAGATCAAAATGATGTTGTCTATGTAATGGCCATAGAACACCAGGCCAGCCCCCGGATACGCATCACCCCAAACATGGAGCTCCTCCCACAAGCCCATGTAGAGGTTCGCATAGCTGGGGGCAAACCTAGTACCCATGGCCGTTCCACAGACCTAAAATAAATAGACTCCTCAAACAAAAAATAATTGTGCTCTAAAATAAAAGAAATGGCCTGTAGAATAAATGTGGATTGTGAATTACATAGGTTGACTTCCTTGTCCAAAAAATGTTTAATGGCCTGTAGACCCTTATTGTGCTTAATGCATGTGTACAAAGATGTAATATCACATGTAGCCCAGATGTATGTGGGCTTCCATTTGATTTTGAGATGGAGTCAAGGACATGCAGTGTGTTCCTAAGATATGATTTTAATTTGCTTACTAAAGGTTGTAAAAAATGGTCAACATATTGGGACACACTGGATGTCATCGACTCCACCCCCGAAACAATGGGTCTACCAGGGGGATTGGTCTTGTGTTTATGCAGTTTAGGAATGTGATAAAATATTGGGGTTCTAGGGGAACGTATGAAAAGGAAACCATACTCTGCTTTACTGATAATACTCATAGTTTGGGCCTTAGTGAGGAAGTCTTTATATTGGACCTGGAAATCTTCCATAGGATCTTTGTCTAGGACAAGGTGAGAGGCATGATCATTAAGTAGTCGGTAGGCGTCAGCAAGATAGTCTGTTTTATCCTGCAGAACTATGCCCCCTCCCTTATCTGCTTGGTCAGATATACATTTTTGATTAATATTAACACAACACAATAAAAAATATATTAAGTTTATTATGATAATTAGCACTATTTTATTATTTATTATTTATTCATTTTTTATTATAAACTTAATAACACACACACTTGTCAATCAATTTCAATTTAAATCACTAATACATCTTTATTCAACACAGAGATTACACATATTATTATGATATTTTATTTAAGGCACACATAACACAGTAACAACACATTTAGTTTAATGGATTGCTGGCTCTTTAAAATTACTTCTCCAGTTATATAACATCCACTTTAATATCAGCTCAATATAATTAGTATGTTCTCCCATTCCTGTGGAATCCCTATGTAAGATTCCAGTGTACAACACTCACATGTCATTTTCTTTTTTGGTACCCAAAAACAATACATACTGTAGACTTTTTGGTAACAAACCAGTCATTTGATAAATTCTAGTTGGCAAGTCAATGGATTTTAATAATCTGGTTACAAATATTTAGATGTACACATTCCAACTATATTCATTTTGATGTAGAGTAGGGTGGTGCTATTTGTTTGTCCTTGTAGCATTTTGATTCCAACTACAATCATTAATTATTCATGTAATTTATTTATTCATGCAATTTGTTTGTCTTTGTAGCATATGGATTCCAATTACAATGATGATTTGTTTTTACATATTACTATATACAAACCATCTCATAGTTCTAATTCATTAACATTTTTTGGCATCATTAAACATAGATACATCTATATTATAAAAATAAAAAAAAAATTAAAAAAAATTCCTAACACACAATAATGTTTTAAGTTTCAATTCTTCCTTTTTAAATCACATAGAGCTAAATTCAATTTAGGCTCTTGGTGATTAACTCAAGCTTTTCTTTTATTTATTTATATTCATATAATATGTTCATTTATTATTTAAATGTTCTAATTTTCATATTTATTATTCTATTGATAAGCCATTCATTTGGTTAAACTGAAAAGTTCAGTTTTGTATGTCTTCATATTATATTTACATTCTTATATGCAATGAAATCTCAATTAATTCTTATATTGGTATTAATTGTATTTAAGGCTATTCTTTTATTATATATATGTTATATTCATTTTTTATTATATTTATCATTATTTTAGCATATAATTTTGTAATTGTTCACTTCTCCCAATGTTGTCCTCATTTTACTATTAAGTATATATTATAGTATATATTTATGCATTGATTACCTATATCTAGCACAGATGACCTATTTTAACACTCCTAATTGAATCGTACCCACCTCTATATTTGATTGGACTATGGGACTATAAAGTACCAGCCTATTCAATTGGAGGTCATCCCCTGATGAAATCCGCTGAGCCGGAAGAAACGCGTAGGGTCACGTGGCATAGGAACTACGGAAGGTGACCAGTTCAGATGCCAGAGTAAAGAGAGAGGACGTGTGTGAAGGATTCCCTTGGTCCCGCAGCTGCAAGCAGTTAACAGCGGCCGCAGTCAACTGAGGTGTTCCGGTTAAAGGTTAAAACCCTTTCCAGCAAACACAGCATCAGCAACATCAATTTGCAGAGACTCCCACCGCATCCAATACCGAGGGCGATGGTGAAACCTCACGTTCATCTGGTGCATGGGCTGGTCCCATAACATGCCTTTTATTTTCTGACAAAGTGTGAGTGTGCATTTGTCTTGTCCATGGATTATTAAACCTTATTATCTGATTTTACACAAGGATCGGGCGCTTTTTTCTTCTCTTTTCTATATATATATTTATATATATGTAGCCAAGCTCCCCTCTTACCTCCGGTGCGGGGAGGGAGGCTGCAGACTGATCGGAGTGTGGAGCTCCGTGGCGGACCTGTAATGCAGGGGGCCACCATCTTAGGTCTCACGCATGCGTGGTGTAATGCGGTGCGCATGCGCGGTGTAATGCGCTGCACGTGCGCATTGAGCGAGTGCTAGAGGCGGCCGTCTTAGGTGGCTCCGCAAGAGCTTCACGGGACTACAAGTCCCAGGCTCCTCTAGTGTAGGCACCATACGTGGGGCATTACAGCCAATAGGACTCCCAGCCAAGATGAGAGGCAGGGATATCTTTAGCGCACGAACACCACGCGCGTCAGTCGGATGGGGGACAGAAAGGAAACAGGTAGTGTCCAGGAAGCAGTGCTTCCATGGACTAGGCCAGGACTCACCCCCAAGGCCCCAGTTAGGCCCCGATCCCTCCAAACAGTACAGTATTGTAGGGAAGGCCACAGGTAGGGAGGCTCCCCTTTGTACTGTTGCAGTAGTATTGCACCGATGACCGGAGGCCTTGCAGTGCCCTGTGGTCTGGGACAAGGGCCCTATTGACATTACGGGAGACACTCCTGCTGAAGCTCCCCAATGAGGCGGATCATCACCTGTGAGGCAAGAGGGGATTTTGCAGACCCCGCATCGTGGGACCATGGACACGGCTCTGCTACTAGAAGGCCTACTTAATTCCCTGGTCATAGCCAGGAAGGTAACCACCGTGCACAATCACCACACAAGGGGGGTAGCGCTACCTCACATTCTGGGTGGGGACTGTTCTTTTTTTTTTTCAACTTTATATTTTATTCAGTTTTTCAGAAGATACAGACATTTTTTGCACATACTGTATTATGAAACCTTCAATATACTCTGTAGCTTGTCCAAATCTTCTTAAAATAAAAAACTCACACACAGAAAAACACATTAACCAGGTACAGGGGGGAAAGACGCAATAGGAAAGAGAGGAATGGGAATGGGGGTTGGGGGGGGGTCACTGGAACTCTTCCATCGGGTGCCATGAGGGGCATATCTCTACCATTTCTTCTTCCTGTATTTAATTTCAGCATTGGAGGTCTCTGAAGCTTCTCATGCCTTCACCAACTTCTATGTGTAAAAATATCCCTTGACTTCCCAACCCGGTCATCTCCTACCCAGGTCTGTCGCTAATATCCTTACCCCTCCCTCAATGCAGGTTGTCAAAGGAGAACTCATTTATTTCTATCATAGCAAATGGAGGCATTGCTCACCCCTGGAATGTCTGTTTGTACGAACCACGGAAGCCATACCTTTTGAAAATTTGAGCCGGTGTCGTTGACCAAACTCGTCAGCTTCTCCATCTGGCAGACAAACCAAATTCTGTTCCGAATCATTTCAATCGCTGGAATCGTGTTCTGTTTCCACAATGCCGCGGTCTCACACCTCATTGCCGTCGCAAAGTGGACAATCAATTTTTTCCCTGCTCTTGACAGACCCTCCAGTGGCTTATTTAGCAGAAACAGCCAGGGATCTTGGGGAATTTCGAGGCCCAAGATCCTCTGTAGCCAATTCTGAATCTTTTCCCATATTGGGTCCAAAGGAGGGCATTACCACAGCATGTGTAACAAGTCATGTGGCTCTCCACATTGTCTAGGGCACAAGGGGGAGCAACCTGGTACAAATTTAGATAATTTGACTGGGGTGAGATACCACCTCATTAATACCTTATATGAGTTCTCCTTTAACGTCGTGCAAATCGAACTTTTCGCTGCTGTCTCAAGTATTTGTGTCCATTCATCATTCTCTAACGTCTTTCCTAACTCTGCTTCCCATTGCATCATGTAACTTAGTCTCAGTCAGTGGCTGTTGCCAGGATCGATCACCTCCCTATATAGTCTAGATGTGAGTCCCCTTGTGTTGTGCCACCGTACATAGAGCGTTTCAAAATTCGTCACCTTAGGACGACTAGTGTGTTTGGTCTAAAATGCCCTGATTTGGCGGTATCTAAAGAATTCAGCGTTGGGAATGTCTTTATCTGACTGAATCTGTCTAAATGTTTTGATTGTGTTCCTGCCTTCCAGATCTTTCAGCCTCCTGCACCCTCCCTGTTTCCAACATAAAAAACCCCCTTTATTCTAGCCCTGGGGCAAAATTTGGGTTACCCCACAGTGGTGAAATTAGCGAGTGCCTCGTGGTCAGAGCATATCTAAATGTAACCGTCTTCCAGATTGCAATTGAGTTGTTCATTGAGGTTAGCAGTTTCTTTATCTCTTTGAGCCTAGATTTTGGGTACCAAATGAAGTTACTAAATTCTAGTGGGGTGCATAGTTCGGTCTCTATGTCCACCCATCTGCGTAACTTTGAATCAAGATGCCATTGGATAATTTGACTTAATTAGGCCGCACTATAATATGAGAACAAGCAAGGTACCGCCAGTCCGCCTGGGTTTTTTGGCTTCATCATTATTCTAGCCTTTATTCGTGCTTTTTTGTTCTTCCAAATAAATTTAAAAATCTTTTTCTGTATGTCCCTAACATCTGCATTATCAATGGGTATGGGAAGTGTCTGAAAGAGGTATAATATTCTGGGAAGAAGGTTCATTTTAACGCTGTAAATTCTTCCAATCCATGAGATACCATACGATGCCCATTCTTTTAACTCCTTCCTCAGGGATTGCAAGAGTTTAGGATAATTTGCCTTATATAGCCATTTTACTTCCTTGGTCAAATTGATCCTTGGGTACTTAATTGCTTTAGGTTGCCAATTAAAATTAAAATTGATCTCTATTAGTTTATCTGTATCTTTTGGGAGATTTAGACTCATGGCTTCCGATTTTGCCTTGATTTATTTTGAATCTTGATATCCTGTTAAATTTTTCCAGCTGGTTAAAGAGGTTGGGTAGAGAAACCAGGGGCCTGGACAATGTTAGTATGATGCTGTTTCATATTCCTGGGATTGTATTTTAATCCCTATTATGTCTACATTACCTCTAATCCGTACCACTAGTGGCTCCATGCATAAGGCGAACAACAAGGGCGATAGCGGGCAGCCCTGTCTTGTGCCACTTTTAATCTTAAGAAATCCCGATGGGAATCCCTGATGAACTACCCGTGCCAAAGGATTCGTATACAATGCTTTAATTGCCCTCAAGACTCCGTCCCCAAATCCAAACGCTGCAAGCGAGGCATCAAGATATGGCTAATCTATTCTATCGAAGGCTTTCTCTGCATCTAAGCTTAAAACCATTCCTGGGATCTTGTTGGTATTTATATAATCTGTAATGTTAATAATCCTTCTAGTATTATCGGCCGCTTGTCTACCTTTGATGAAACCAACTTGATCCGGGTGAATTAGCCCGGGTAGAATAGTATTCAATCTATTGGCCAACTACTGTATGTCGAGTAGATTTTTACATCTGAATTAATCAGTGAGATCAGCCTATAGCTTGTACAATTTGTGGGGTCCTTACCCTGTTTATGAATTACCGAGATGGACGCCTGCAGCATCTGGTCTGAGAAAGATCCCCCCTCTAGGATATTATTATACATCTTTAGCAAATAACGGGTCAGAATCCCTATATATTTTTTGTAATATAAATTTGAGAATACATCTGGACCCGGAGCTTTTGCAGGTTTAAGATTAGTAACTACCTCTTGTCGTTCTTCCGCTGTAAACTCTTTCTCTAGGAACTCTCGCGCCAACCCCATCAACCTTGGCAAATCCGAGTCTGCTAGAAAATTCTCTAGTGCTTTGCTCATGTTAGCATTATGTTTCACCTTTTTACGTCATATATCCCTTCATAATATGTTCTAAACTCCTCAACTACAGCAGCGGCAGCTTTTAATCGAAGTAATCACTGGCATGTACCTGGCATGTTCCTGGAATGCCACGCTGTTCACCCGGAGCATGCCGCGCTCCCAGCCAGGGTCATGCCCGGCTGACGCGCGGTTGATGTGTTAATTGATAATGGTTCAGGATTTACTAGGCTGCAATGCTTCGCGTGTCCGCCAGATGGCATAAATTCATGAATTGGAATGCAGTGTGTATATATATATATATATATATATATATATATATATATATATATATATATATATATATAATCAAAAAATAAATAGATGATACCGTTCTGTGGCTAACGAAATGCTTTTATTTGTGCGAGCTTTCGAGATACACTGATCTCTTCTTCCGGCGATGTTACAATGAATGAAGCAAGGATTACTTAAAAACAGTGTCTCTTGGAATGTTATCTGTGCTGGTCCTTCCCCCGGTGTGGATGAGATTTATGGCTGGAGGTGTCAAAGGGTAACTGAAAGCAAGTGAAGAAAGAGTGTGTATGTGTATCAGTTTGAATAAAAATGAATGGAGAGCCCACAGTATAAACAGTGCTCTACACAAGGTGTGTGTGGAGTGAGAGGGGATATAAATGGTGTGGGTGGGTGTGGAAATGTGAGAGTTTGTAGCACAACTAAAAGTGTGTGTGGATACTATGTGGTCCCTATTGGTGTATAGGGATGGAAAAATAAGGAGTATTAGTATGTGTGAGAGACAGCAGTGTGTGCATACATATAGCACAGTATGTACATACATGGCCTTTAGCGCTCATGGGAAGAGAGTTCGCTAGTGTCAGTAATGACTCATAAAATTTCGATCTCTGTTTAGGCCACTGTTAAGTGTCCCGAACAGTTGCATACATTTGTATTCATGCAACCGTCTCTCTTTCGGGGTTTTAAGATTACCTTTGTGTATGGCAACCCTCAGATCGTTCATCTTATGGCCAGAGTCAGAGAAATGTTCGCCAACAGGACTGTCTCTTGTTCCGCGTGTGATGCTGTGGCGATGCAGGTTCATTCTCTTGTTTAGCCCCTGTCCTGTCTCACCTCTGCATTCTATCCCTCTGCATTTAAAGGTCCCGATCACGTGACCGCGGCCTGTAAACCAAGCAGAGGGATACCGGCACCCCCTAAAGGGGTCTGTATCCCGGGGAGCAGGGGGTCCCCAGACCTAAAACCAAAGCGGTTCATCTCCGGAGACCCTCTGCACATCTACAGTATGAATAAAACACATATATAAATAAACACTCGTTCCTTACCTTTGCGGCTATGTGCTATGGTAACGAAGCAGCATGACTGTATTTTTAATAATATTGTACAGTGAGCAGGGGGTTCCCTGAGCCAGAAATCAAAACTCAGGGGACCCCCTGCTCCTGCACAATATTATAAAAATACAGAAATGCTGCTTCATTACCATAGCTGATAGCCGCTAAGGCAATGAAGGGGTTAACCCACCATGCCTGCTTTATTGTGGGTAGTGGGGGTGGGTGAAGGGGGTATTTGGCCCTTGGTGTGAGTTTAGGACTTGCGGGGGAGGGGGGGGGTTGCGGGTGCACTTAACCCCTTCACGGCCATAGCAGTTAGTACCGCTACGGTCATGAAGGGGTTAACCCCTCCCGCTACCCCCCCGCAAGCCCTAAACAACCACCGTTGGGGCTAATACCCCCTTCACCCACCCCCGCTACCCACAATAAAAAAAATTCACACACAGCAGCCGCCCAAAAAATAAATAAATAAATCTAAATAAATAAATAAATACATGAATATAAATAAATACATTTAAAATACATTTTTATTCATAGTGTAGAGTGCAGGGAGTCTCCGGAGCTGAACCGCGTTGGTTTCAGGTCTGGGGACCACCTGCTCCCCGAGATACAGCCCCCTTTATGAAGTGCCGGTATCCCTCTGCATTTAAGGGCCCGATCACGTGACCGCGGCCTGTAAACCAAGCAGAGGGATACCGGCAGGTCTGCAACCCTCTTGATATATATATCAACAATCCCTATACATACATAGGTGAAGCCAACCCGTAGGTGCGGGGATGATGATGTGTGGTCCCACTTTTGTGGGGGCACTGCGGACCCGTAGTGAGCACTCGTGAGTTCCCCAGACCCCCGTGGGAACCACCTGAGGCCCCGCAGACACCTGTGGGTCTGACCCGGGGCTCCAAGACATCCATGGGGCTACCGTGGGGACCCAATTGTGGCCCACCGTGACCCAAGGAGACAACCTAGGGGCCATGGTGCTGGCGGGACCCACCAGCAGGCCTCCAGAACCTGTTTAAAAAGGGCTGCTGGTACCCTGTAGGTCTGTCCAGGTGCCCCGCCAGCCCACCAGGGACTCGCGTGGAACTGCGTTATGAACCCTGTATGTAAAAGAATTAATCATGTATTTATGGGGGGGCACAGCTGGTGGGTAATGTATTTAATAAATAGAATGATGTTTATTGTGGGTCACTATATTGTTTTTATTGTGGGTACTGGGGGCGGGGGGGGGTGTTTCCCCAACGGTATGTGGGTAGGCCTCCCTTGTGGGTACTGGGTGAAGGTGGTTAGGCCTCACGGGGGGGGTTAGTTTGGGAGGGTATGTAGGCATCCCGAGTGGTGGGTGAGGGTGGGTTAACCCCTTAATGACTGTAGCGGTTAATAACCGCTATGGTGATTAAGGGGTTAGGGGACATTACTTTGGATGTTTTAATTTTTGTCTCTGTTTTGCAGCAGCAGAGGGGCCGTGTGCAGGTGGGTAGTGGGTAGTGGGTGTGGGTGTGGTTATTTACACGGGATCCCCCTCCCCTACCCACATTTACATAAAGTACACTGCACTCACAGAAACACAGACAGGGAGATTTAACCGACACAATAGGGGGACGGGGGCTTACACAGATTAGTCAAAGCAGGGAAATTTAGCAGACACAATAGGGGGAGGGTTTATTACATAGATTACAGACAAGGCAGGGAAGTTTAACACACACAATACAGCAACACGGGCAGAGAGATTTAACAGAAACATTAGGGGGGAGGGGGCTTTAAACAGATTACACTCAAGGCAGAGAGATTTAACAGAAACATTAGGGGGAGGGGGCTTTACACAGATTACACTCAAGGCAGGGAGATACAGGGGATGTACTGTACTGTATGTTGTTTATTGCAATGCTTCAATGTGTGTACAGTATAATGTTTTTTACAATGAGATAATTGTAATCCTTGGTATTGTAAGGGTTAGCGTTGGTTTTAAATGTTGTCTTCTGGTTGGTACTTACAGTATATATTGATTTTTGTTTACTTGATTGCTTAAAATAGTTGACTTATTTGGAGTTATCTGTATTTTGCTTGCAATGATATTGTTCACATTCATTTGCAGAATGTATATGGTGCATAGATTTTATGCATCATAAATACAATGTAAATGCAATGTACAGTATTGATTGGAATGTGAGGTTTTTCTTTTGCATTTGATGATTTAGTTTGTAAGATCAGTTAGGATTATCAAAGGAAATTCATTGTAATGTAGTGTGTCTGTATGGAGAAGTGTTATTTGTAGGACAGTATGGTTTTGATAACCCTTCTACATTTATTTGTATATTGGTTCATCATGTGTGTGTATATACTGTGTGTATATATGTATATATGTATATGTATATATATATGTATATATATGTATATATATATATATGTATATATATATATGTATATATATATATACTGCTGCGACACACTTTATTCGAGCAAATGACCAGTTTGTACCTGGCAGATACCTGGAATGCGCCGCTGCTCACCTCTGGCATGCCGCATTGCGTTTGCCTTCCCAGCCACGGTTCATGCCTGGCTGACGGGCGGCTGATGTGTTAAATGATAATGATCAGGATTTACTAGGCTGCAATGCTTCGCGTGTCCGCCAGATGGCATAAATTCCTGACTTGTAAAGCGCCGAATCAGTAATGTGTGGGCTTGCAGGTGTTTCGTTTAAAAAAGATACTGTACCACTGTGTGCCATTGTAACTTGGCCTTGGCCTTGAGACTGAAGGAAGAGTTGCAAAAATGTATCAATTTAGGCTTTACATATTAAATAAAGACAAAGACCAGTTTCGCTTACACTATTCTCCAGAGACCCGCCCGCCATGAGTGTTCAAGTGCAGCCCGCCTTCCAAAAACCTGACAGAAGTTATGCTTATTTGATATGGGCCGCGATTAATGCAACAGAGGATTAGATGGCAACAGTTGTTCAAATTTATCAGTATTTTATCGAAAACTATGACTTTTACAAATTTTCGCCAACTCCTCATTTGTGGAAGCGTGCAATAAGGAAAAGGTTATGTAGTGACCCCTGTTTTCACTGTATTGAGCCCCAATTTGTTGGAGGGTATTGGTGTGTGTCACAGGGTTTTTCCCGTATCTATGATCATGGAGGCGGCAAAAGACGAAGGGTCGTGTTAAAACCAACTAAGAAACGACAGTCCCTGCCAAGCAATGCACCAGCACCGGCAGCGGCACCGGCTTCCGATAACGGACCCACCGTCAGTGACAACCCTGAGCCCGAGCCTGATCCTGAGGCAGAGTCAGATTTCGCGGCCAGTTTTGATGAAGCTTGCATGTACCTAAGCGATTTCCTGCCTCACCTGCTGACTACAGGTGGGCTAGTCTCGCTGCAAACTATCGATGTGGATGATGAAGAAAGCTGTACTGTTAGTGGACCGGCGCCGGCGCAAGCTGAATGGAAAATAGTATGGTGAGTACTGTATTGTTGCCGTATTATTTTGGTGGGGCTGGCTGGGTACTTCTTTAGGGGGCTGATCATTACTGTACATTAAAACTTTACATTTTGTTTTTCCTCAGAAAAGAAAACGGCTAATGGGGTGATTTCGATGGATAATATTGTGCTCTATGCTGATGTTTTCCGGCCGTACAGTATACTGTGTAATAAACCCGAAAAAATAAAACCATGCATTTATTCTACATGTTCTGTATACAGTACTATATATGCACATACTGTACAGTACATACAGTAAATGATACTATGGGCCGGCGGGGGCGAGATGTGTTTGCAGCAGAGAGAGATCCGCTGCTCTCTCAGCGCAAACATCGGCACATTAAAATTTATTTTCAATACATTTTTATTCCTAGTGTAGATGTGCAGGGGGTCTCGGGAGCTGAACCGCACTGGTTTCAGGTCGGGGGACCCCCTGCTCCCCGAGATACAGACCCCTTAAAGTGGTGCCGGTATCCCTCTGCGTTTCAAGGTCCCGATCACATGACCGCGACCTGTAAACCAAGCAGAAGGATACCGGCACCCCCAAAAGGGGCCTGTATCTCGGGGGGCAGGGCGTCCCCGGACCTGAAACCACAGCGGTTCTGCTCCGGAGACCCTCTGCACATGTACAGTATAAATAAAACACATATATAAATAAACACTCGTTCTTTACCTTAGCGGCTATGCGCTATGGTAAAGAAGCAGCATTTCTGTATTTTTAATAATATTGTACAGTGAGCAGGGTGTTCCCTGAGCCAGAAATCTAAACTCAGGGGGCCCCCTGCTCCTGCTCAATATTATTAAAAATACAGAAATGCTGCTTCATTACCTTAGCGTATAGCCGCTAAGGCAATGAAGGGGTTAACCCACCGTGCCCGCTTTATTGTGGGTAGCGGGGGTGGGTGAAGGGGGTATTTGGCCCTTGGTGTGAGTTTAGGACTTGCGGGGGGGTTGCGGGTGCACTTAACCCCTTCACGACCGTAGCAGTTAATACCGCTACGGTCATGAAGGGGTTAAGCCCTCCCGCTACCCCCCCGCAAGCCCTAAATAAGCACCGTTGGGGCTAATTCCCCCTTCACCCACCCCCGCTACCCACAATAAAAAAAAACTCACACACAGCAGCCGCCAAAAAATAAATAAATAAATCTAAATAAATAAATAAATAAATGACTATAAATAAATACATTTGAAATACATTTTTATTTATAGTGTAGATGTGCAGGGGGTCTCCGGAGCTGAACCGCGTTGGTTCAGGTCCGGGGATCCCCTGCTCCCCAAGATACAGCCCCCTTTATGAGGTGCCGGTATCCCTCTGCGTTTAAAGGGCCCGATCACGTGATCGCGGCCTGTAAACCAAGCAGAGCAGAGGGATACCGGCACCCCCTAAAGGGGCCTGTATCTCGGGGAGCAGGGGGGCCCAGACCTAAAACCACAGTGGTTCAGCTCCGGAGACCCTCTGCACATCTACACTATCAATAAAAATGTATTTTAAATGTATTTATATTCATTTATTTATTTATTTAGATTTATTTATTAATTGTGCTGCTGCTGCTGCTGCTGTGTGTGAGTTTTTTTTTATTGTGGGTAGTGGGGGTGGGTGAAGGGGGTATTAGCCCCATCGGTGGTTGTTTAGGGCTTGCGGGGGGGTAGCAGGTGCACTTAACCCCTTCACGACCGTAGCGGTATTAACTGCTACGGTCGTGAAGGGGTTAAGTGCACCCGCAACCCCCCCGCAAGTCCTAAACTCACACCAAGGGCCAAACACCCCCTTCACCCATCCCCGCTACCCACAATAAAAAAAATGCATGCACAGCAGCCCCACAATTAATAAATAAATCTAAATAAATACATGAAGATAAATAAATATATACTGTATATATATATACTGTATATATACAGTATATATATAATAACAATCCCTATACATATACAGTATATACTGTGTATATATATACTGTATATATACATACATATATATATATATATGTATATATATATATATATATATATATACACACACACACACAGTATATGCACACACATGATGAACCAATATACAAATACATGTAGAATGGTTATCAAAATCATACTGTCCTACAAATAACGCTTCTCCATACAGACAATAATAATAATCCATTTAATAATCCTAACTGATCTTACAATATAAAACATAACATTCCAATCCACACAGTACATTGCATTTACATTGTATAAATGATGCATACAATCTATGCACCATATACATTCTGCAAATGAATGTTAACAATATCATTGCAAGCTACTGTACCAGTAAATACAAACACTTCCAAACAAGTCAACTATTTTAACCAATCAAGTAAACAAAAATCAATCTACAGTATACTGTAAGTACCAACCAGAAAACACACTTTAAAACCAAAGCTAACCCTTACAATACCAAGGATTACATCTATCTAATTGTAAAAAACATTATACATTATACACACATTGAAGCATTGCAATAAACAACATACAGCACACCCCCTGTGTATTTAAAATACATAAACAATAAATACATGACATACATATTTTTATTGTGTGTTTTAAACCTGCCTGCCTTCACTGTAATCTATGTAAAAAAAAAACCTCCCCCTACCTATTGTGTCTGCTAAGCTTCCCTGCTTTGACTAATTTGTGTAAGCCCCCCTCCCCCTAGTGTGTCAGTAAAATCTGCCTGGCCTGTGTTTCTGTGAATGCAGTGTACTGTATGTAAATGTGGGGAGGGGGATCCTGTGTAAATAACTACACCCACACCCGCTACCCACTACCCACGGCCTCTCCGCTGCTTGCTGCAAAACAGAGACAAAAATTAAAACATCCAAAGTAATGTCCCCTAACCCCTTAATCACCATCGCGGTTATTAACCGCTACAGTCATTAAGGGGTTAACCCACCCTCACCCACCACTCGGGATGCCTACATACCCTCCCACACTAACCCCCCCCCTGTGAGGCCTAACCACCCAGTCAGTACCCACAAGGGAGGCCTACCCACATACAACTGGGGAAACACCCCACCCCCAGTCCCCGCAATAAAAACAGTACAATGACCCACAATAAACAGCATTATATTTATTAAATACATTACCCACCCCCTGTGCCCCCCCCCCCATAAATATAAGATTTATCCTTTTACATACAGGGTTCATAACGCAGCCCCACGCTAGTCCCCGGTGGGCTGGCAGGGCACCTGGACAGACCTACAGTTTACCAGCAGCCCTTTTTACACAGGTTCTGGAGGCCTGCTGGTGTGTCCTGCCAGCACCATGGTCCCCAGGTGGTCTCCTTGGGTCACCGTGGGCCACAATTGGGTCCCCACGGTAGGCCCAAGGATGTCTGGGAGCCCCGGGTCAAACCCACAGGTGTCTGCGGGGCCTCGGGTGGTTCCCTCGGGGGTCTGGGGAACTCACGGGTGCTCACTTTGGGTCGGCGGTGCTCCCACAGAAGTGGGACCACACATCATCATCCCCGCACCTACAGGTTGGCTGTGCCCCCACAGAAGTGGGACCACACATCATCATACCTGCAGACTACGGGTCGGAGGTGCCCCCACAGAAGTGGGACCACACATCGTCATCCCCGCATGTGTCACCCGTGGAACCAACAGCCTGATACCCTTGGGATACCCGAGAATACCCGCAGGTGGTCTCCAGAGGTCCCACGCAGAACAACGGAACCAACCCTGAATGTAAAAAAAATAAACCTGGCCTATACATTCAATACATACACCCTCCCCCCCAACACCTACAGTACAATAATGTGCAAAATAACTTTTATCCAGATATGGATAATAGATTAATTGCCCATTATTTAAAACATTAACTAGCATATACAAATAAATAAAGTACTACTGACCTCATCAATATGAAGTGTCCGTCGCCAGTGCCTTCCTTCTCTTGCCAACACAAGACATAGCCAATACCAAGCCAATACATTGCAAGTACATTCAGATATCAATTAACCCTTTAAACACCTTATCGGATAATAACCGCAAAGGTGATTATGGGTTAAGCCACACAGGCCCGATACCCACCCTTCACCCATTAATTTGTACTGTGGCTTCATCATGCAACTATATATATATATATACTGTATATACAGTATATACAGAGAGACAGAGAGAAAGAGAGAGACAGAGAGATATATACAGTATATATATATACACACGTTATATACACACCCATGATAAACCAATATACAGTACAAATAAATGTAGAAGGATTATCAAAAGCACTGTCCTACAACCAAACACTTCTCCATACATACACACTAAATTAAAATCAATTTCCTTTAATATTCATAACTGATCTCTCAATCTAAATCATCACTAAACCTCTGAAAAGCCATGTAAACAACTTACATTCCAATATAAATGATGCCTAAATATCTATGCACCATATACATTCTGCAAATTAATCAACCAAGTAAACAAAAATCAATTAGCAATCATTATTTACATCCCTAAACAATTCACACTCCCATCAAGACAATGAAACCATTAACAAATTCACGCCTAGAGCAGAACAATTAAGCCTTTGAAAAAATATACAGTAAGTACCGACAAAAATACAACCTTTACAACCAAGCCTATCCCTGACCTTCCTCAAACACACAATACAATACCAAGGAATACATCTATCTAATTTTAAAATACTTTAAACTCACAATAAAGCATAGCAGCATACACAAAATAATTTAAAATATATCTAATCCAGCTTTTAAAACAACATCATTTCTTGCCCTGTATGTATATATCTCTCTAGACATATACTGTATACATACTGTACATACATACAGTGGCAAGAAATGATATACCACAAAAAAAAAAATACACATGTTAAAAAACTTTTTGAAAAAATTAACAAGTTAAATAAAATACATTTCTTTAGTTCACTTACCATTACTTGCCCTCACCGACTCCCGTTGCGCAGCTTACTCACGAACCAATCCACGATCAGGAACCCATAAAATAAAAAACCATAAAATAATAAACATTAAACTAAAAATCCAAATCAATCCACGGGTCTTCTACTTGTAATCCATCTTCATCTGTATTCTTCTTTCTTCTATCTCCTTCCGGGCGGGGCAGGGCGTGGTCTTCTTTCCATCATCGGCCACGCCCTTGTCTTTTTTCTTCTCCGGAGGTCCTTCCTCCGCGGCGTCTGGCTTCAAAATGAGACGACATAGGCTTTTAAAGGCCTATGACGTCACATTTTGCGTCATGGTTCCCACGGTCCTGATTGGGCCGTGAAAACCATGTGTTTTGGCCGACAAAAAAAAAATGATGACCTCATCTTAAAGGCAATGAAAGCACAGCCAATGAGAATGGCTTTGCTTCAATTGCCTTTAATATGACGTCATGAAAAGGCACATGGCCGCCCTCACATGGTATGGTAGCCAATCAGAGCGTGGGAACTTTATCCCTACTCTGATTGGCTCTGGTATACCATGTGTCAGGGGCTTGGGGGAGAAAGGATTTGACGTCAATGAAAACCTGTCACGTGGTACGGTAGCCAATCAGAGTAGGGATGGAGTTCCCACGCTCTGATTGGCTACCGTACCACGTGACAGGTTTTCATTGACATCACATCCTTTCTCCCCCAAGCCCCTGACACATGGTATACCAGAGCCAATCAGAGTAGGGATAAAGTTCCCACGCTCTGATTGGCTACCATACCATGTGAGGGCGGCCATGTGCCTTTTCATGACGTCATCTTAAAGGCAATTGAAGCAAAGCCATTCTCATTGGCTGTGCTTTCATTGGCTTTAAGATGACGTCATCATTTTAATTTTTGTCGGCCAAAACACATGGTTTTCACGGCCCAATCAGGACCGTGGGAACCATGACGAAAAATGTGACGTCATAGGCCTTTAAAAGCCTATGTCGTCTCATTTTGAAGCCAGACGCCGCGGAGGAAGGACCTCTGGAGAAGAAAAAAGACAAGCTCGTGGCCGATGATGGAAAGAAGACCACGCCCTGCCCCACCCGGAAGGAGATAGAAGAAAGAAGAATACAGATGAAGATGGAAAAAAAAGAGAGATACCGGTGCCTGATCAGTCCACAATGGATGGAAGTCCAGTAGAAATAGTCCCAAATCCAGGATGTGCTACAGTCACTGAATCTTTGAGTGCTCCGTTAGGAATTCATGCAGGGGATGTGGAACATGAAATAAAAGAAGAGAGAATTTAGTGCAACACAGCTAAACAGATTACACAGACAAAAAAAAAAAAAAAGGTAAGCGAAAAAAAAAAAAAAAAAATACAAAAAAAAAAAAAAAAAAATGCAAGCTTGCTGACACAGGGGGACAAGACAGACAGACACAACTAGACAGACAACATTAAAGCAAAACTAATGATAAAAGTTAATTTATTATAACTGAAAATAAAAAATAGGACAGGTTGCTGATATGCCGCTCCAGTGGGTTAAAATCTGAATAACACTCACAGGACGGCAGATGTAGATTCGCATAAGTCAATGTGAGCCGAAATCCACGTGTGGGGGGGTCGCAGGGTTCTCAGGATGCCGTGTATTCCCTCTGTTACTCCTTACTGGTGAGGACCGGAAATGACGTCTCCGTTGCGCCGAAACCGGAAATGACGTCGCCGGGTATGACGTCAGGACTGGTGAATCCAGTGAAGCCTCAGGGAAATGGCGATCCGCACCTCCTTGCCCCTACTTCGCTCAACAAAAGCGCTCAGCGATATAACAGCTTGTACTCAGCAAAAGTGTCCAAAATTGAATAAAACAGCCCTACGCGTTTCGTGTGGGTAACCACACTTCCTCAGGGGATATAAAGTTATGGCAGTGAGCCCTGGTATATATATCCTTAGCTTGGCTCCGATTGGTCTGTCAATCAGGGCAGTCAAGGGGATACACCAATTAGCTTAATAGATCACTGACATTTGATTCAGCTTTGCAAACATAAAAAAACAGCATGACACAACATTTAACATGACATAAAAACAGATAAGATAGTGGATGGATAAGTTAATGGCATAGGCAATGAACAGTAGAGTAGATAAAAATAATTAAAAATATATATATATATGTATAAAAAAAAGTCCCATTCAAAGGGTGCAGGAATAAAAGAAAACATACGCCTGATGTTATAAGAACGCTCCTAGCTCAAAGTCTATATTTAACCCTTGAGGTGATAATGTTTTAAGCTCGTATATCCAGTAAGCCTCACGCATACTAGATTTTTGTAATCTATCACCACCTCTTGCACTAGCAGGAATTGTCTCAATAGCTTGACATTTAAGACCGCTAGGATTTTTACCATGATGTGTGAGGAAATGGTGGGATACGCTATGGGTTATCAGTCCTCTTTTGATATTGTATATGTGTTCATACACTCTCCTCTGGTATGTTATCCGGTCCTTCCCACATATTGCAGGCCACAAGGACATTGTAGCAGATATATGACAAAACACATATGACAGTTAATATGTGACTTGATAGGATGTTCTATCTTAGTGACGTTAGATTTAAAACTCTTAGCATTACTACTGTATGCACACGCCATACACTTGGAGCATTTAAAAAAAAACCTTATTCAACACAGCTCTATTCTCTTTTAAATGAATGAGTGGACAACTAGGAGCTACCCTAGATTTTAAATTGGACGCCCTAGTAAATATAATTTGCGGTTTCACAGGTAGAACTCCTGCTAGAACACTATCCCTCAGTAGGATAGGCCAGTGTTTGTTGATTATTTTTCTGATTTTTGGTGCCATTCCATTATATTGTGTAATAAATGGGACCTTTTCAAAAAAATTGTTTTTCAAATCTTTTTTCTTATAAATCAGAAGATCCTCTCTTTTCATGTTGGTAACATGATTGATAACCTCATCTAAAGGTTGCTCTGGGTAGTTCCTACTAAGAAACTTGCACTTCAGTTCCTCCGCCTGTAACGCAAAGTCACCAATATCGGAACAATTGCGTCTCAAGCGGAGAAACTGGCCCCTCGGTATATTCTTTATCCACAATGGGTCATGTGAACTGTCGGCTCTCAGGTAGGTATTTGCCTGCACTGGCTTGAAGTATGTTTTAGTGTGTAGAGTGTGATTGGTGATATAAATATTTAAATCTAAAAAATCAATGTGCTCTGTACTGTGATTAAAAGTGAACTCAAGATTTTTATCATTATTATTCAAATAAGAAAAAAAGTGTTGTAATGATGCTTCGCCGCCAGACCAGATGAATATAACGTCATCTATATAACGTTTCCAGAGCACCAGGTCTGCCCCATATGGACAGTTGTTCCAAATAGAACTTTCTTCCCAACTGTCCATAAAAAGGTTTGCATAACTTGGGGCAAACCTGGTGCCCATCGCGGTTCCACATACTTGATTATAAAAAAGTGAGTTGAAAGTAAAATAATTATGGGTTAAAATGAAAAAAATGCTGTCAATCAAAAATTGTTTTTTAACAGATGTTAGTTGGGTAGTGGAATCCAATTTTTGAGATATTGCCCTGCAGCCCAACTGATGGTCTATAATTGTATACAGTGACTTGACGTCCGCTGTTACCAGTATATAATTGGGCTGCCACTCCAAATCCCTTAGGATTTGGAGTATGTGGGATCGTATCTCTCAAATAGGACTTGCTATGTATTACATAAGGCTGCAAATGATAATCAATAAATTGAGATAAATTGGAAGATAAAGATGAAATACCAGAAATAATAGGTCTACCCGGTGGTGACGTGAGGTGTTTGTGTATTTTGGGTATAAAATAAAATAAAGGTGTACGTGGATGTGGTATGCTAAGATAAGCTGCCTCATCTTCAGTAATAGCTCTACTTTTCAAGCCAGTGTCAAGCAGAGCCTCTAGATCTTTTTGATATTGATCTTTTTGATATTGATTGATCACCCAGAGCAACCTTTAGATGAGGTTATCAATCATGTTACCAACATGAAAAGAGAGGATCTTCTGATTTATAAGAGAAAAGATTTGAAAAACAATTTTTTTGAAAAGGTCCCATTTATTACACAATATAATAGAATGGCACCAAAAATCAGAAAAATAATCAACAAACACTGGCCTATCCTACTGAGGGATAGTGTTCTAGCAGGAGTTCTACCTGTGAAACCGCAAATTATATTTACTAGGGCGTCCAATTTAAAATCTAGGGTAGCTCCTAGTTGTCCACTCATTCATTTAAAAGAGAATAGAGATGTGTTGAATAAGGTTTTTTTTTAAATGCTCCAAGTGTATGGCGTGTGCATACAGTAGTAATGCTAAGAGTTTTAAATCTAACGTCACTAAGATAGAACATCCTATCAAGTCACATATTAACTGTCATATGTGTTTTGTCATATATCTGCTACAATGTCCTTGTGGCCTGCAATATGTGGGAAGGACCGGATAACATACCAGAGGAGAGTGTATGAACACATATACAATATCAAAAGAGGACTGATAACCCATAGCGTATCCCACCATTTCCTCACACATCATGGTAAAAATCCTAGCGGTCTTAAATGTCAAGCTATTGAGACAATTCCTGCTAGTGCAAGAGGTGGTGATAGATTACAAAAATCTAGTATGCGTGAGGCTTACTGGATATACGAGCTTAAAACATTATCACCTCAAGGGTTAAATATAGACTTTGAGCTAGGAGCGTTCTTATAACATCAGGCGTATGTTTTCTTTTATTCCTGCACCCTTTGAATGGGACTTTTTTTTATACATATATATATATATTTTTAATTATTTTTATCTACTCTACTGTTCATTGCCTATGCCATTAACTTATCCATCCACTATCTTATCTGTTTTTATGTCATGTTAAATGTTGTGTCATGCTGTTTTTTTATGTTTGCAAAGCTGAATCAAATGTCAGTGATCTATTAAGCTAATTGGTGTATCCCCTTGACTGCCCTGATTGACAGACCAATCGGAGCCAAGCTAAGGATATATATACCAGGGCTCACTGCCATAACTTTATATCCCCTGAGGAAGTGTGGTTACCCACACGAAACGCGTAGGGCTGTTTTATTCAATTTTGGACACTTTTGCTGAGTACAAGCTGTTATATCGCTGAGCGCTTTTGTTGAGCGAAGTAGGGGCAAGGAGGTGCGGATCGCCATTTCCCTGAGGCTTCACTGGATTCACCAGTCCTGACGTCATACCCGGCGACGTCATTTCCGGTTTCGGCGCAACGGAGACGTCATTTCCGGTCCTCACCAGTAAGGAGTAACAGAGGGAATACACGGCATCCTGAGAACCCTGCGACCCCCCCACACGTGGATTTCGGCTCACATTGACTTATGCGAATCTACATCTGCCGTCCTGTGAGTGTTATTCAGATTTTAACCCACTGGAGCGGCATATCAGCAACCTGTCCTATTTTTTATTTTCAGTTATAATAAATTAACTTTTATCATTAGTTTTGCTTTAATGTTGTCTGTCTAGTTGTGTCTGTCTGTCTTGTCCCCCTGTGTCAGCCAGCTTGCATTTTTTTTTTATTATTTTTTTATTTTTTTCGCTTTCCTTTTTTTTTTTTTGTCTGTGTAATCTGTTTAGCTGTGTTGCACTAAATTCTCTCTTCTTTTATTTCATGTTCCACATCCCCTGCATGAATTCCTAATGGAGCACTCAAAGATTCAGTGACTGTAGCACATCCTGGATTTGGGACTATTTCTACTGGACTTCCATCCATTGTGGACTGATCAGGCGCCGGTATCTCTCTTTTATTTATGCTGTTCATCTGATTGTACTATCAGGTTCACCAGGCTGCCTATCTACCAATAGGGTTCCCCCTCTTAACAGGGTACATTGTTATTCCCATTAGCGCTTTTTTACATCACCTTTTTTTCTTTTACAGATGAAGATGGATTACAAGTAGAAGACCCGTGGATTGATTTGGATTTTTAGTTTAATGTTTATTATTTTATGGTTTTTTATTTGATGGGTTCCTGATCGTGGATTGGTTCGTGAGTAAGCTGCGCAACGGGAGTCGGTGGGGGCAAGTAATGGTAAGTGAACTAAAGAAATGTATTTTATTTAACTTGTTAATTTTTTCAAAAGGTTTTTTAACATTTCTTGCCACTGTACTGTATGTATGTACAGTATGTATACAGTATATGTCTAGAGAGATATATACATACAGGGCAAGAAATGATGTTGTTTTAAAAGCTGGATTAGATGTGTTTTAAATTATTTTGTGTATGCTGCTATGCTTTATTGTGAGTTTAAAGTATTTTAAAATTAGATAGATGTATTCCTTGGTATTGTATTGTGTGTTTGAGGAAGGTCAGGGATAGGCTTGGTTGTAAAGGTTGTATTTTTGTCGGTACTTACTGTATATTTTTTCAAAGGCTTAATTGTTCTGCTCTAGGCGTGAATTTGTTAATGGTTTCATTGTTCTTGATGGGAGTGTGAATTGTTCAGGGATGTAAATAATGATTGCTAATTGATTTTTGTTTACTTGGTTGATTAATTTGCAGAATGTATATGGTGCATAGATATTTAGGCATCATTTATATTGGAATGTACGTTGTTTAAATGGCTTTTCAGAGGTTTAGTGATGATTTAGATTGAGAGATCAGTTATGAATATTAAAGGAAATTGATTTTAATTTAGTGTGTACAGTATGTATGGAGAAGTGTTTGGTTGTAGGACAGTGCTTTTGATAACCCTTCTACATTTATTTGTACTGTATATTGGTTTATCATGGGTGTGTATATAACGTGTGTATATATATATACTGTATCTCTCTCTCTCTCTCTCTCTCTCTCTCTCTCTCTCTCTTTCTCTCTGTCTCTCTGTATATTCTGTTTATACAGTATATATATATAGTTGCATGATGAAGCCACAGTACAAATTCATGGGTGAAGGGTGGGTATCGGACCTGTGTGGCTTAACCCCTTAATCACCTTTGCGGTTATTATCCGATAAGGTGTTTAAGGGGTTAATTGATATCTGAATGTACTTACAATGTATTGGCTTGGTATTGGCTATGTCTTGTGTGGGCAAGAGAAGGAAGGCACTGGCGACGGACACTTCGTATTGATGAGGTCAGTAGTACTTTATTTATTTGTATATGCTAGTTAATGTTTTTAATAATGGGCAATTAATCTATTATTCATATCTGGATAATAGTTATTTTGCACATTATTGTACTGTAGGTGTTGGAGGGGAGGGTGTACTGCACCGACACACTTTATTCGAGCAAATACCCAGTATGTACCTGGCAGATACCTGGAATGCGCCGCTCCTCACCTCTGACCAGCCCCGTTGCGTTTGCCTTCCCAGCCTGGGTTCATGCCTGGCTGACGGGCGGCTGATCTGTTAAATGATAATGATTAGGATTTAATAGGCTGCAATGCTTCGCGTGTCTACCAGATGGCATAAATTCATGAATTGTAATGCAGTTTATATATATATATACTGTGCAGTATTGCAGCCAGCGGGAATAAAATGCTTCAATCCCGGCCTGGAAAATAACCCAATGCACTCGGGCAGAAAACAGTCACAAACCTCAATACACCCGGGTATATCCGAATTCGTGGGACTAGCCGAGCTCGAATAAAGTGTGTCGCCAGTGTATGTATTGAATGTATAGGCCAGGTTTATTTTTTTTACATTCAGGGTTGGTTCCGTGATTCTGTGTGGGACCTCTGGAGACCACCTGCGGGTATTCTCTGGTATCCCAAGGGTATCAGGCTGGTGGTTCCACGGGTGACACATGCGGGGATGACGATGTGTGGTCCCACTTCTGTGGGGGCACCTCCGACCCGTAGTCTGCGGGGATGATGATGTGTGGTCCCACTTCTGTGGGGGCACCGCCGACCCATAGGTGCGGGGATGATGATGTGTGGTCCCACTTCTGTGGGGGCACCGCGGACCCATAGTGAGCACCCGTGAGTTCCCCAGACCCCGAGGGAACCACCCGAGGCCCCGCAGACACCTGTGGGTTTAACCCGGGGCTCCCAGACATCCTTGGGCCTACCGTGGGGACCCAATTGTGGCCCATGGTGCCCCAAGGAGACCACCTGGGGGCCATGGTGCTGGCAGGATCCACCAGCAGGCCTCCAGAACCTGTGTAAAAAGGGCTGCTGGTAAACTGTAGGTCTGTCCAGGTGCCCTGCCAGCCCACCGGGGACTAGCGTGGGGCTGCGTTATTAACCCTGTATGTAAAAGGATAAATCTTGTATTTATGGGGGGGGGCACAGGGGGTGGGTAATATATTTAATAAATATAGTGATGTTTATTGTGGGCTGTGTATAGTTTTTATTGTGGGGACTGGGGGTGGGGGGTGGGGGGGGTTCCCCAACGGTATGTGGGTAGGCCTCCCTTGTGGGTAGTTAGTGGGTGAGGGTTGAGGGTGGTTAGGCCTCACGGGGTGGGGGGTTAGAGTGGGAGGGTATGTAGGCGTCCCGAGTGGTGGGTGAGGGTGGGTTAACCCCTTCATGACTGTAGCGGTTAATAACCGCTGTGTAGATTAAGGGGTTAGGGGACATTACTTTGAAAGTGTTAATTGTTTTCTCTGTTTTACAGCAGCAGCAGCGGAGGTTGCCATGGGTAGTGGGTAGTGTATTGAATGTATTTATTGGTTATTATGCCTTAACCCCTTCATTACCTTAGCGGCTATACGCTAAGGTAATGAAGCAGCATTTCTGTACTTTTAATAATATTGAGCAGGAGCAGGGGGCCCCCTGAGTTTAGATTTCTGGCTCAGGGAACCCCCTGCTCACTGTACAATATTATTAAAAATACAGAAATGCTGCTTCTTTACCATAGCACATAGCCGCTAAGGTATAAAATGATTCTTTAATGATGTGTGTGTTTTATTCACAGTGTAGATGTGCAGAGGGTCTCCGTAGCAGAAACGTTTTGGTTTCAGTTCCGGGGAGCCCCTGCCCCCTGAGATACAGGCCCCTTTTGGGGGTGCCGGTAGCCCTCTGCTTGGTTTAACAGGCCGCGGTCACGTGATCGGGGCTTAAACGCAGAGGGATACCGGCACCTCATAAAGGGGTCTGTATCTCGGGGGGCAGGGGGTCCCCCGACCTGAAACCAGTGCGGTTCAGCTCCCGAGACCCCCTGCAAATCTACACTATAAATAAAAATGTATTTAAAATAATTTTTAATGTGCCGATGTTTGCGCAGAGAGAGAGCAGCGGATCTCTCTCTGCTGCAAACACATCTCGCTCCCGCCGGCCCATAGTATCATTTATGTATGTGCATATACAGTACTGTATGTGTACAGTACTGTATGTTAGGGGTTATAGGGGCTGTTGTTATACAGTATATATATATATATATATATATATATATATATACAGTATACAGTATATACTGCATTAAAATTCATTATAGGGGACGGCTTCAAAGAGAACAGCTCGCAAGCGCCCCCATGTGTTTTTACACGGCATTGCAGTATTGCAGCCAGCCAGAATAAAAGCTTCAATCCCTGCCGGGAAAATAACGCTATACACTGGCAGAAAACGATCACAAACCTCAATACACCCAAGTATTCCCGAATTCGCGGGACTAGCCGAGCGAGAATAAAGTGTGTCGCCACTGTGTGTGTGTGTGTATATATATATATATATATATATATATATATATATATATATATATATATATATATATATATATATATATATATATATATATATATATATATGTATATATATGTATATATATGTATATGTAATATATGCATATGTATATATATGTATATGTATATTTTTGTTTTGAAAATTCTTTTATTATGCAGCGAATCTTTACAACAAGATTATAACAGTACATAAATCATTTTCCAAACGGAAAAAAAAACACGTAAACAACGGCGCAGTGCATATCCCACACAACTCACATACATTTTTTTTAATGGTTTCCCCAAAAGTAAAAAAAACTGTGACGAAACGGCGGTGCAGTGCATTTATACATATGCACCGCACCACAGACATGACATATCATACAAACATTATCTCTAACTTTATTGCACAGAAAAACTTTTGGGGCGGGGGAGTAAGGGGGGGTGGGGAGGGGTGGGGAGGGGGGAGTTTAGTCCTCCTCCTCAGGACCGTCAAAGATGGAATAGTCCTTGAGCAGGCTGTGGAGCAGCCTGCGACAGTCCTGTACCGACATCCTCCTCTTCCCCCTGGTCAAACTTTCCCTGGCGAATAGTAAAACGTCCTTGAAACAGCACATTAGACGCCAACCGGCTTCGATTGCGTCCTCTGTGTGTGTTCCTGTGAAAAGTCCGTGGAACACCGAGTAGTACGTGACGCACTTCCTCGGTATATAATCCTTTAAGTCAGTGTCCAGCGCGCGCAGCAAGGCCTGCGCAAAGGGGCAGTTCCAGAAGAGGTGTACGATGCTTTCCTCCACTGGGTTGCACCTGGGGCAGTGCCTCACGAGGCTGAGTTTACTCTGGTACTTGCCGCATTCACAGGGAGTCCCCCGTGTATGGCCTGCCAAGCAATGTCTTTGTGTTTGTTCATTAGTCTTTTCGATGCCACATTCCTCCACACCATTCCGAAGGTGTTGGGGTGGAGACCTGGGACCGATTCCATGATGTCTTTAGCCCTGATAATTTTGTAGATGACCTTGGGCTTCCACAGGTCCGGTTTTACTCCCTCCAGATTGTTCTGCCTCACAAACTTCTTCACGTCCTTGAAGAACCAGGGCGTGCGCCAGCTGTAAGGGATGGAGCTGTCCCACTTGTCCCACCCCAGTGCTCTCCAGAGCAGCGGGACGTGGAGTAGCCAGAGGAGTCTTTGTCGCAGTTTCTCAGGGTGATCCGCACGCAGTTGCTTACAAAGAAGGCGCGCAGCATAGTGGGGATGTCGGGGATTCCTCTACCCCCCTTGTGCGGCTCTTTGTACATCACCTCGCGCTTTCCCCTCTCAAACTTGGCCCCCCAGACAAAGTGGAACACTGCCATGGAGATCTCCTGGCAGGTTCTGGTCGAAGGTGGGTATGCCTGGGCCACGTACTGCAGGACAGGGAGGATCTCGTTCAGCAGTACCAGCTTTTTCCCCTCAATGGTGAGGGGTCTGAGGCACCACAATCCGATCTTCTGCTTCACCTTGTTCAGCCTCTCGTTCCATGTGTATATGTATATGTATAGGTATAGGTATAGGTATATGTATATGTATATATATATATATATATATATATATATATATATATATATATGTATAGGGATTGTTTATTTATATATATATATATATATACATATACCTATACATATACATATCAACACATCAACAATCCCTATATATATGTATATCCCATATATATATATATATATATATATATATATATATATATATATATATATATATATATATATATATATATATATATATATATATATATATATATATATATATATATATGTATATATATATATATATATGTATATATATATATATGTATATATATATATATATATATATATATGTATATATATATATATATATATATATATATATATATATATATATATATATATATATATATATATATATATATACAGTGTTCGACAAACCTATACATTTGCTCGCCCCGGGCGAGTGGATATAACCCCCGGGCGAGTAAATATTGGCACTGTATATATATACAGTGGTTGACAAATCACCAAAAAATCTACTCGCCACATAAAAAAATCTACTCGCCACTTAGTATCAAACGTGTGCTGAATGGGCCAATATTTACTCGCCCAGGGGTTAAATCCACTCGCCCGGGGCGAGCAAATGTATAGGTTTGTTGAACACTGTATATATATATATATATATATATATATATATATATATATATATATATATATATATATATATATATATATATATATATATATACACATACAGTATGTATATATATATATATATATATACATTTTATATATATATATATATATATATATATATATATACAGTAGCGACATCTTTTATTCGAGTAAATGCCGGCGGCATGCCGGGATCTACCCCAGCTGCCGCCAGTCAGAAACGCGCGCCGCCGCGTTTCCCCCACGCACCCCCCCTCCACATCGCGCGCAATTACCCCCCCAAAGACACCCCGAACCCGGCTTGTACTCTGCCCCTCTGCTTCCCCGCACCCCCGCTTACCTAGATTTGAACTCCAGGGGTGTCGGGGAAGCCTGGGGAAGCCGGGGAAGACGGGGAAGCCGGGCGCGCTTGTGACCGTGACGTCACAGTGCGCCGCCACGCGCCGCGGCTACCCGCTTCCCAGCCTCATTCAGCCAGCGGCATTTGCTCGAATAAGAGCTGCCGCTGCTGTATATATATATATATATATATATATATATATATATATAATTATATACTATAATACTGAGTTAAGTTATGGTGAGTAAAAAAAGTGACAAAAACCCTCCACAGGAAAGCAAATATGCAAATATAACTGTATGCTCATCTGCATGTCTTAGGCAGGTCTGCAACCCCGCCTTTCCCCATCATCACCCAGCATACAGCACTTCCACTGCAGCAAGGGATTCTGGGAAATGACGTGCAAATGAGCACACAGTGTCACTTTTTGCCTCAAAAAACATTTTTAACATGGTTCCCTATAGGCTTAAGCTTGCTGCATGGTCACAGCTTTGAGCACAGCCAGGGTTAAGGTGCATACCCAGAAAACCACCCACAGACAGCTGTTTCGACCTTGATGGGTCTCATCAGTGTGGGGTTGATTTTAACTGGATATGCATGAGAGGCTATGGGATAGGCTATACCATAATAGTTAAGTTATGGTGAGTAAAAAAAGTGACAAAAACCCTCCACAGGAAAGCAAATATGCAAATACAACTGTATGCTCATCTGCATGTCTTAGGCAGGTCTGCCTATATATATATGTTTATCTTCATGTATTTATTTATTTATTTAGATTTATATAATAATTGTGGGGCTGCTGTGCGTGAATTTTTTTTATTGTGGGTAGCGGTGGTGGGTGAAGGTGGTATTTGGCCCTTGGTGTGAGTTTAGGACTTGCGGGGGGGTTGCGGGTGCACTTAACCCCTTCACGACCGTAGCAGTTAATACCGCTACGGTATTAGGAGATGAACCGCTTTGGTTTTAGGTCTGGGGTCCCCCTGCTCCCCGAGATACAGACCCCTTTAGGGGGTGCCGGTATCCCTCTGCTTGGTTTACAGGTCGCGGTCACGTGATCGGGACCTTTAAATGCAGAGGGATACCGGCACCTCATAAAGGGGGCTGTATCTCGGGGAGCAGGGGGTCCCCAGACCTGAAACCAACGCGGTTCAGCTCCGGAGACCCCCTGCACATCTATACTATGAATAAAAATGTATTTTAAATAATTTTTAATGTGCCAATGTTTGCGCAGAGAGAGCAGCGGTTCTCTCTCTGCTGCAAACACATCTCGCCAGGGGACGGCCTATAGTATCATTGATGTGCATATACAGTACTGTATGTGTATGTTAGGGGTTATAGGGGTTGTTTTTATACAGTATATACTGTATATATACAGTATATACTGCATTACAATTCATGAATTTCTCGGCTTCAAAAATAACAGATCGCAAACGCCCCCATGCGTTTTTACACGGCATTGCAGTATTGCAGCCAGCGGGAAAAAAATGCTTAAATCACGGGCGCGATATAACGCAATACACTCCGGGCGAAAACGACACTAAACCGAACATCACCGGGATATTCAGAAAATCGCGGAACTAGCCAAGTTCGAATAAAGTTGGTCGCCACTGTATGTGTTTGGGATTTGAGGTTAACTTTCCTTCCTTGATCCTAATTGCGTGAATTGTATAGTTTGACGGTCTGTTGCAGATTTTATTTGCAAGCATGGTATATGAAATATCTTCTGTGCTAGGGGGGAGAATGCTAAAAAGGTTGGAGGAGATTTTTAACTAGGATGGAGCGGGGAGGGGAATGAAACAGATAACGAACTAAATGGAATAGATGAGGATACAAGGTGGTATGGAGGTAGAATGGGGGCAAGTGCAAGTTTGACAAGCAGTGAGACACCCATAGTAAATACAGATAATACTAGAAAACTTCTAAAGACTAAACAAAGTGGACGCAGAAAGGAAGGAGCAGATAAGATAATAGTACAGTCTGAAAAAACCCTGAAATGCATGCTTGCTAATGCAAGAAGCCTGACAGATAAAATGGGGGAGCTTGAATTAATATCTGCAAGGGAGCAGTATGATTTCATAGGCATTACTGAAACATGGTGGGATGAAACTCATGACTGGACAGTTAATTTAGAGGGTTATTCTCTTTTTCGGAAGGATCGAACAAATAGAAGGGGAGGTGGAGTATGTTTATATGTTAAACCGGATCTAAAACCAATTATAAGGGATGATGTCTATGAAGGGAATGATGAAAATGTAGAGACTTTGTGGATAGAAATTAGCAGTGGGGGTAAAAGTATATAAAAAATGTTTGTGGGAATATGCTATAAACCACCAAATATCTGTGAGATTGAGGAAGCTAAAATACTTTTGCAAATGGAGAATGCATCAAAACTGGGTTATGTTTGCATAATGGGGGATTTTAATTATCCAGACATACCAGTAGACTGGGGCAATGAGATTAGCGTTACAGCAATAGGGAACAGGTTTTTGGGGGTGCTTAAAGACAAATATATGACCCAAATTATTGAGGAACCAACGAGGAGAGGGGCAGTTCTGTATTTGGTCATATCAAACAATGTAGAAGTAATAACAAATATTCATGTCCTGGAACATTTGGGTAACCGTGATCATAACATGGTCTCATTTGAAATAAATTATCAAAAAACTGATTACTTGGGTTCAACAAAGACCGTCAACTTTGGAAAGGCAGATTTTAATAAACTGAGGTCTAATCTAGTAATAATACAATGGAATGATGTTTTTGCAGGGAAAAATGTAGAATATAAATGGGCAGTCTTTAAAACATTGTTAGAAAAGCACACTTATCAGTGTATACCCTTGGGTAATAAGTATAAAAGAAATAAGTCAAAACCAATGTGGCTAAATAAACAGGTAGGGGAGGAAATGAACATGAAGAGGAAGGCATTTAGATCTTTAAGTCAGAAGGGACAGAGCCATCGTATCAGAATTATAAGGAATGTAACAAAAATTGCAAAAGGGCAATCAAATTAGCAAAAATGGATAATGAAAAAAGGATTGCAATAGAAAGTAAGGTCAACCCTAAAAAGTTCTTTAAGTACCTTAATAACAAAAAAATGAGAAAAGAAAATATAGGACCCTTTCAGTGTGAGATGGGTAAGCAGATTATTGGAGATAAGGAAAAAGCGGAGGTATTAAACAAATTCTTTGCCTCTGTGTTTACCAGGGAAGAATCAAGTTCTATAGTAGTGCCGCAGGAGGAAGCCACAACCTCCATATTAATGACCAATTGGTTAACTGAGGAAGAAGTTCATAAGCGACTTGAAAAAATTAAAGTAAATAAGGCACCTGGCCCCAATGGCATACATCCAAGAGTTCTCAAGGAGTTAAGCTCAGTAATAGCCAAACCATTATATTTAATATTCAAGGACTCCATTTCCACAGGCTCAGTACCACAAGATTGGCGTAAAGCAGATGTGGTACCTATATTTAAAAAGGGAGCTTGATCACAACCGGGAAATTACAGACCTGTAAGCCTGACTTCAATAGTAGGGAAACTACTTGAAGGTTTAATACGGGATAATATTCAGGGATACCTAATGAAAAACAAAATTATTAATAATAGTCAGCATGGATTTATGAAGGATAGATCTTGCCAAACTAACCTTATTTGTTTGTTTGAGGAGGTAAGTAGGAATTTAGACCAGGGTAATGCAGTTGATGTGGTCTGCTTAGATTTTGCAAAGGCTTTTGATACGGTTTCACACAAGAGGTTGGTGTACAAAATAAAGAAAGTTGGACTCAGTAATAATACTGTATATGCACCTGGATTGAAAACTGGTTAAAGGACAGACAACAGAGGGTTGTCATAAATGGAACTTTTTCAGGTTGGGCTAAAGTCGTGAGTGGAGTACCTCAGGGATCGGTACTGGGACCCCTGCTTTTTAACTTGTTTATTAATGACCTTGACGTTGGGATCGAGAGCAAAGTCTCCATCTTTGCTGATGATACTAAATTGTGTAAGGTAATAGAATCAGAGCAGTATGTAATTTCTCTTCAGAAGTACTTGGAGAGACTGGAAACGTGGGCAGGTAAATGGCAGATGAGGTTTAATACAGATAAATGTAAGGTTATGCATTTGGGATGCAAGAATAAAAAGGCGACTTACAAATTAAATGGAGATATATTGGGGGAATCCTTGATGGAGAAGGATTTAGGAGTGCTTGTAGACAGCAGGCTTAGCAATAGTGCCCAAAGTCATGCAGTAGCTGCAAAGGCACCAATCCTAAGAAAAGACATTATGGAACTAGAGAAGAGAAGAGCCACCAAATTAATAAAGGGGATGGACATTCTAACTTATGAGGAGAGGCTAGCTAAATTAGATTTATTTACATTAGAAAAGAGGCGTCTAAGAGGGGATATGATAACTATATACAAATATATTCAGGGACAATACAAGGAGCTTTCAAAAGAACTATTCATCCCACGGGCAGTACAAAGGACTCGGGGCCATCCCTTAAGGTTGGAGGAAAGGAAATTTCACTAGCAACAAAGGAAAGGGTTCTTTACAGTAAGGACAGTTAGAATGTGGAGTTCATTACCCATGGAGACTGTGATGGCAGATACAATAGATTTGATCAAAAAAAGGTTGGACATCTTTTTAGATGGGAAAGGTATACAGGGATATACCAAATAAGTATACATGGGAAGGATGTTGATCCAGGGATTAATCCAATTGCCAATTCTTGGAGTCAGGAAGGAATTCATTTTTCCCCTTAATGGGGTTTTTTGTTTGCCTTCCTCTCGTTCAATAAGTATAGATATATGATAAAGTATCTGTTGTCTAAATTTAGCACAGGTTGAACTTGATGGACGGAAGTCTTTTTTCAACCTCATCTACTATGTAACTATGTAACTATATGGCTTGTTCGCCTTTTCAAAAAATGTCCTCTTTGTCCAGCTCAATAGGGCCGATTCACTAAGCTCCGTTAATTTGTGCTGAAATGGGTAAAATCGCTCGGGCGCAAAATGGTGAAGCCAAATGCGCTATTCACTAAGGCTGCTCGCCACGTTTTTGGCCTGCCTTGCCAAAAAGGGCCATATCGCGCGAGCACCTTCTTTCACGATAACTGATATAAACAAAGCAGTCTGTATGAACTGCATGGAGACGCTGCGTCTCAATTCATGGCTCCTACAGGCGATCGTGCTGTACAAATATGATTTTTAATAATAGTGTAGATGTGCAGGTTGTCTCCTGAGCTGAACCACATTTGTTTCAGCCTCGGGGACCCCCTACTTCAGGAGATACAGGCCCCGTTATAGGGTGCCGGTATCCCCTGCACTTGTAAAGCTCCCGCGTCACGTGACCGGGACATTTCAATTCTGCAGGGGATACCGGCACCCCATCACTGGGCCTGTATCTCCTGAAGTAGGGGGTCCCCGAGGCTGAAGTCAACCTGCTTCAGTTTAGGAGAGCCCCTGCTCCCGTGCAATGTGATTACAATCCATATATGAATGTTTTAATTATTGTTGCTTATACACGTGAAGTTAATTAAGTTCTTACAATTGTGTCCCGTAAGGTTCGTGTATGTCCCTTTTTTTCAAGGGTGTATCTGTGTGACAGTCTATGGAAGGACTCAACCACTTCACTATAATTGTGTTTTTACTTCTTTTATATATGTTTTAGTTCACAGCATAGCTATGGTACTGTAGGGGTTAAGTGCTGAACTGTTCACCTGGTGAAATGATGAACTGATTAAATGAGGGAAGCACATGTGAGAATTTAGGGGGCTATGCACTAAGCTCCGTTAAGTCGTTTTAAGAGCGCAAAGACTTTTTCCTGGAAATTTTTCAAAGTCCAACTTTGCTCGTACGATAACCTGTTTGCGTTCAATTCTGCCCTTCTCCGGGATTCACTAAGCTACGCAAAGTTATCGTACGCTAAAGTTGCATTCAAAAAAGTTCGCCAGCTCAAGGCAGGTGATAAAAAAGCTGGACTTTGAAAAATTTCTTTGTTTACATTTTTGCGTGCGCAACACCCATACAACAGACCGGCGGATATCCCAAGCTGACCCCGTGAGGGTCCCCGAGGGAGGCAGGGGGTCGCGCGGGTGTCCCCGGCTGACCCCGCGGGGGTCCTCTGCTCACTAAGTGGGGGTCCCAGCAGGAGTGCGGGGTTCCCCGCGGGAGTCCCGGTGTCCCCGCGGCCGTCCCAGGGTCCCCGCGGGTGTCCCAGGGTACCCGCGGGCCTGCGGTACCAATGTTGTGCCTACAAAAATACTAAACAATATTTATAACTAAACACACCCCCCTAACACATACAATATAGTAATGGGCAAAATGACTATTATCCACATATGGATAATAATGCATTTGCTCATTTTAAATACATATAAATGACAATAAATACAGTAAATACATATTACACTTACCTTTTCCAGGCACCCACGATGAAGGCCATCTTCATCCTCATCTTCATCCTGCCCATGTCCCTCCGGTGCTGCAAAACATACACAAGAATAAAAATAGCCCCTAACCCCTTAATCACCTTAGCGGTCATTAACCACTACAGTCATTAAGTGGTTAACCCACCCACCACTCGGGATGCCTAACCCTCCCCCACTACCCAACCCGTGAGGCCTAACCACCCACTACCCACAAGGAGGCCTACCCAACCTGGCTTGGGGACAATACCCACTTTCCCCATTAATTATTCATTAATCAAATCCCAAAACAATTAAAATACCATCCAAAACAATTACACAATTAACTATATCTATTTTTATAACTTGTATTTTTATTGAGGTACGGTACAGGAACAAAGTATAACATGACACTAATATAAGCAATTCAAATAAAATTCAGCTAAACTGTAGAAATGATACATTGCACTGGGGGTGACGACAAGACAACAAAAGACAAGACTGACTCAGACAACACCAAATCCTCAGTGGGTAAGCCGTCTGAGTAATTGAATATCATACATAACAATTTACCTAGTGAGGGGGGAGGAGGTGACACAGGAGGGAGAAGAATGGTAGGGGTGGGACTACTGATAGGGGAAGGGGGGGTGTGGGTGGGAGGATAGGATTACTGATGGAGTTTCTGAAGATTGCTCTTTGGAGCTTATCTTCACATCATTGTTATCAAAGTTAATTTGGTCTAGTTGAACGTGGCACCTGAGGCCTCTGTGTGGAGGTGGACTATGGTCTGTACCCACCGAAGGAGAATGCACCTTGAACTATCAATGCCATATTGTGTGACGCTCCACCCCGGGGATGTCTGTTTGGGCTAGCCAAGGTATCCAGATTTTTAGATCATTGATGCCAGTGTCATTAACCAGACTCGTTAACTTTTCCATCTGGCAGACAAACCAAATCCTATTTCGAATCTTGGGGATAGATGGAAATACAAATATAGAAATAAATCTGGCGCATAAATATATACAAAAATGTGAAATAAACAATTATGTGAAAAAAAACAAATGTGTATAGTCCATAAAGGATATAGGTGACTGAAGTGAGTTGAGTCCTTTCTTCCAAAAATTGATGGTTATGAATAGAGAATAGACTCAGTTCTCAATGCACGTAGAAAAGTTCCTCCTCACAGCTATTATTGTCCTGTAGATTGAGACATAAACCTGGGACAAAACATTGCGCAGTATTGTTTTTCAGCAATGAAGCCCTCACATATGAAGCCCAAAAGAATGCCACTTACTAGAGGTAGGTAGGCAGCATGCGGTGGAGAGAAACTGTATGTGGGGTCTTCCAGATCCAGGCGTTTTCAGGGTAACACGAACCCCACGTGATGTCCCCGATTCCGATGGATACTGAGAGAACCTCCTTCTCAGAAAAAATGTCTCCTGAGTCTGTCCTAGAACTCCTGTATTATAATCTCCAACAAGGGATATAAAGAGAAAAAGGGGATTGCGCAATATCGTAAAAACTTTAATGACGCCTCCTAAAACTAAAACAGAAATATACTCACAATAACCTGTGAGTTAAAATCAAAATAGAAGTGCCCGACCCGGTCACATATCAACACACAGTCTCTGGTAGTCCTTGCTGGTACCGCGTGTAACTCGCGTTGTTCCGGTGCAAACGTGATGACGTCACCGCCTCCGTGCCAGATGAGTGATCAGATGAGTGTCCAGGCCAGCGTCTCCTTAGGCTCCTCCCTACGCGTTTCGTGATGGGGAACATCACTTCGTCAGGGGATTGTGGAGCCTCATCAATCCCGTTTTCTTAAATAGCCCCATGTTAACCCATTACATAATGGTGTAACAAAGGAAATAGCAAAGGTGAATCTACTGGTGCCATATAATGGCAACAGTGGGGTTAAAGACACCTCTGGAGATGATTATTGTGCGCATGAATCAACTTAGAGCACAAATACAATAAAAATATAAAATACATAAATGGATTGCAAATAAAACCGGAAACATAAATTGAGCAGCAGGAAACAAAGTG